>NW_024400804.1:0-21016 GCF_905171765.1 Bufo bufo | reverse complement strand
TAGACCCTCATTAGAAGCTACAAGAACATCTATTACCCTGGAGGGCCAGGCTTTACACATACAGTTCATTGATTTGACTTTATTAAAGGGGTTGTCTCATCTGAGACAATGGGGGCATATCGCTAGGATGCGGGTCTAAACGCTGGGACCTGCACCTATATCGGGTACGGAACCCCTCAAAGTGGAGGCTGGAGCATTCCGATCCAGACACCACCTAGCACGCTCCCCACAGAAGTGAAAGGCAGGACCGGCCACCGCTCCCTTTCACTTCTATGTGCCCGACAGAAATAGCAGAGCCAGTCCTCGGCTATTTTCGTCAGCCCCACACACAAATATAGCACTTTTGGGGCTCCGTTCTCGATATAGGTGTGGGTCCCACCATGATATGCCCCCATTGTCTGTCATGAGACAACCCCTTTAATGCCTTAATGACTGCCGATACAAGTTTTTATGGCGGCCTTTAATGGGCTTTATTCTAGGCCCTCACCTTTTAATGACGGCCTAGATAAGGGCTGCACAGGTCACCTATGCAGTGCAGAGCAGGAAATCAGCTCTTATATGACCCCAGATTGGCAGAAGCACCATTTCACCCCTTAGATGCTGCAGTCAATAACAACAACAGCATCTAAGCGGCTCCCTCTGTCAGGCAGAGTTCTAATGAGAGTCCCCAGGTCTGCCTGCAGTGTATGCTCTAGTACTGACAGTATAATACACTGTAGTGCATAAGCAGTATGTAATGTGTGTGTAAAGTGTAATATGCCTCACCCCAGGGCACAGTATCTGTTTTTCCTAGAGTTCCTTAAAAAAAATGCTTTTATTTATTTATCCACGGATGGGTAATGTCGAGTGCATTTTGATCTTCTCTCTCCACCTTAGTCCTATATAGGAAAGGGTATAAGAACAAAGATATGTGCTATTTGTGTTGTTTATGTGTTTTTTAGGCCTTTCAACATTAGACCTTATTAAGTGCATACATTAGCGTGGGAGAGGTATACACAAAATGGCAAAGTATTTTTAATCATGGCTATTCTCCACATATTATTTAGATGTATCGTAACAATTAAAAAGATGGGTTGCCAAAGTATACACACCCTAACTTTAGCTTTCAACCACAAGAAATTCCCCAGCCATGTATTACTTTCCGTAACAGTTACATTGTTGTTTGTTTGTTTCAAGGATAAACGTCCATCATGTTCGCCCCCCTGACCCAGGCAAATATAATCTATCATATTGAAACCGGGAGTTCGCGTCTCCAAGGAGCTGATGTTCAATAAGAATTATTGTTACAATTTCCTTTCTTCTGTTGCTAAAATAATCTAAAAGTCAAAGGTGAATTCAAAGTCAGAAAAGTAATTTTTTTCCCTGCCTTTTCTCCTACGATCAAGTCCCAGTCGATGGCGGTTTTTCGTTAGCCGGGTTGTCTAATTATCCCGATGCTGTTAACAATTTATTTGGCTATCGACTGAATTTGTGTAAGTTTAAATGACGCTAATTGCAGGAGACGCGCCAGGAGTGGATCTGAAATTCAATCTAGATCCACCGGTGCTGGATTTATTGGTTTGTCAGAGGGAGATGGAAAGTGATTTTTGTACAAATGCCGATTAATGTCGAATTCTACAAAGTGGGGGATATGGGATATCATCACTAATAGATGTGTCTTAAATCTTCTTTCCGCAGCCGTACAGATGCAGAATTCTCAAAGGGGAAAGTTAATCCCGATTTGAAACATTCAGTATTACATTGATTACAATTTAAGGAACTTTATTCCTTCTCCTGAAAAACCATGGCATAGACGATTTACCTGTACTGAGAAATAGGCCTGTGAAAATACAAGGGTATCAGTTACATCCTTTAGGCTACATGCACACAAACGTATTTTGTTTCCGTGTCCGTTCCGTTTTTTTTTGCAGATAGGATGCGGACCCATTCAGGATGCGGGGAAAATGGCAGTGGATCTTATCGGGTGAATGTTGCCATTTAACACTGATACATCGCCGGCCGCGATGTATCAGCGGGGAGGGAGGAGGGGCAGGCAGGACGGCAGCGTAACATCACTCACTACGCCACGCGTCTGCTCCTCCCACTTTATGAATGAAGCAGGCGAAGCAGGCACGTGACGTAGTGAGTGATGTTACGCTGTTGCCCGGCCTGCCTGCTACGAGAATTTAAAGTGAGTACTACAGTGGATTTCTCCACTGCTGCAAAGAATTGCTATAGTTTAACAAAGCGCCCATGCCTACACGTTAGATATGAATACTACAGTGAGCGGGGCCCGGTGTAATAGAATACAGTGAATGCACCGGGCCCCTCTGCCATTCCAATATCAGTTGCCGGCCCCCTCCCCCTGTATTGGGGGTCATTCACTATTTACACAGGGACACTGTTATGGGGGGGGGATCTGTGGATGACACATATATAGCATATGATGCTATTTATGTGTCATCCACAGATTCCCCCCCCCATAACAGTGTCATCAACAGATCCCCCCCCATAACAGTGTCATCCACACATCCCCCCATAACAGTGTCATCCACAGATCCCCATAGCAGTGTCATCCACAGATCACCATAGCAGTGTCATCCACAGATCCCCATAACAGTGCCATCCACAGATGCCCTATAACAGTGCGTCATCCACAGATCCCCCCCATAACAGTGTCATCCACAGATCCCCCCCATAACAGTGCCATCCACAGATCCCCATAGCAGTGCCATCCACAGATGCCCTATAACAGTGCGTCATCCACAGATGCCCTATAACAGTGTCATCCACAGATCCCCAATAATAGTTCCTTCCACAGACCACCATTAGTTCAAACCCACCAAAAGCACACCTTTTTGTTAAAAAAAAAAATTCTTCTTATTTTCCTCCTCAAAAACCTCATCTTATGGGCAGGTGCATCTTATAGAGTGAAAAATACGAGTATATCTTAATTATTATTGCCTGTTTCTTTTATTAGATCTTGCACATATTTGACTCTGTAAAACCATGTCCATTTTGGACGCCACAAATTTATTGCTGCTTTATAGCCCCACTGTGTGCTACTTAGGTGCGATGAGCATAAGTTGCATCATTGCTGCTTATAGCTTAATTTGTATCGCATCTTATGCTCGATATTTTATTTTGTACCCTTAAGGGCTCATGCACACGACCGTATGTATTTTGCACACGATCCGCAAAAAATACGGATGACGTCCGTGTGACATCCGTATTGCATCATTTTTTTTTTTAGGATCCATTGTAACAATGCCTATCTTTGTCCACAAAACAGACAAGAATAGGACATGTTCTAACTTTTTTGCGGGACTACAGAATTGACATACGGATGCGGACAGCACACGGTGAATGGGTCCGCACGCTATCCTCAAAAAAATTTGAACGGACATGGAAGCAAAATACATTCATGAGCTGTTTAGATAGAACATGTCCTATTCTTGTCCATTTTGTGGATAAGGATAGGCATTGTTACAATGGATCCGGAAAAAATGCAATGGAATGGAAAAAAAACTGATGCAATACGGATGTCACACAGGGGTCATCCGTATTTTTTGCTGATTTGTGTTTTGCAGGCTGCAAAATACATATGGTCGTGTGTGTGAGCCCTTAGGCCGAATGCACACGGCCGTGAGAAGTCCGTGGTATCCCGGCCTGGCATTCTGCTGAGAGCAGGAGCACACGGCGTCATTGGTTGCTATGACGCCGTGCGCTTCATGCCGCCGCTGCACTACAGTAATACACTCGTATAGATCATACGGCCTTAAGCTGGTTTTTTATCTAGCACTGTGTGGGATCTTTATCTGCAGTATTTGCTCATGTTACAGTAGTTGTATTATTGTACTATCACACGCTATTTGGTTGTCTTTCTGCTTTTCTGTATTTACCCCTTTTTTGACAATATATTTTTTGTTTCTTCCAGGGTCGGGCCGCCTCCTGGGTTGCATTTATAGTGTTTTATTTACTGTGCAATGGCGACCATTTGTGCCACTATACACCTTTATATATTCAATGTATACTTAGGGCTATTTCCTTCTAAAGTAGCACATCCTTGTATACGTGAATAGGCATTTGTGATTATATGGTCCCGGTGGTCCCCTTTTGTGTCACCTGTCTGGTATTCGTTTAAGTTTTCTAATAAACTATTTCATGTTATATACATTGTGTATGCGATTTTTTTTAGGTTTTTATCACGTTTTGTAGGATTATAGTCATCTCTGGACCACCACTTTGACTATAATTGGATCGGACAGGGATCGTTCTGTTTTCTGGCATAAATACAATTTTTTTGTCCAGACAAAAACCATTGCATGCTTCCTGATTGGCAAGGGTGCTTTCTTTCCTAATTCAAGGGGTTCTGCAGACCCTCTGCTTGACTCACCTCATGTTAAAGGGGTTGTCCGGGTTCAGAGCTCTGAACCCGGACATACCTTCATTCTCACCCAAGCAGCCCCCCTGACAGGAGCATCGGAGCAGTTCATGCTCCGATGCTCTCCTTTGCCCTGTGCTAAATCACGCAGGGCAAAGGCATCTTTTTTAGATCCGGTGACGTACCGGGGCTCTCCTTTGGGCTGCCAGGACACTGATGGGCGGGATTTAGCTCTGCCCTAGCCAATAAAATGCCTAGGGCAGTGCTAAAGCCCGCCCATCAGAGCCGTTGACATCACCGAACACACTGCCGGGCGGAAGCTTCCACCCGGCAGTGTGTTATTGAAAACAAAAGAGCCCGTGCCCTGCGCGATCTAGCAAGGGAGCGCATTGGAGCATGAGATGCTCCGATGCTAGCCTCAGGGGGGCGGCCTGGGTGAAAATAAGGGTATGTCCGGGTTCAGCTCTGAACCCGGACAACCCCTTTAAGATTTGCCAATGCTTCGAGGAAGAATACCTTTGTATGTGCCGTAATTTTTTTCTAAAGTACATTAGGAACTCCACGCACTTCAGTGGATGTCTATGGCGCCATATAAATCCTCGAATAGGCAGAAATAAAATAAATTATGAATGGAGGCAGGAAAGTGGAGGGGTGTGAATACTTTTTCAAAACCTGGTGCTAACAGCAAAGGGAAAAAAAGAATCAATATTCAATAACTGGATTCAACGAATGAAACCGTGTCCATAGAAACCAGGGACCTATCGCCCTCTCCATCGGCCTCGCTCACCAACGACCTCCATTTATAGTCATTATATATCATTGACTCTTAATCATTGACATTCACCTCCTACCAAATTTTACAGCTCGGTAATATGATGTTTAGTCATGTCTGTGAGATGCTTAGGAAAGGACTGGATGATTTCCACGTGTAAGGGCATTTAATCTTCACTACCTAATTTTATCTAGTCGACAATGGAAATTAAATGCTTGTTAAGTTCCTACCCGCGTCTTGCTCCTTCTTAAAGAAAAACGACGGATGGGTCTTTAATTCGACTTCATCAGCAATAAGCCAAGATTTGCAGGAGGCCATCTGTTGCACTGTTAATAATAATTATAATTTATATCGCTCCGACATCCATATAAATCACGGGACTATTGTGCATCCTATTTTTGCATAGAACATTTTTCTGTTTTCTTATTTTTATTTTTTTTGCTGTTTTTCTCCAGCTTTACAGCAGGATGGTAAATATATGAAATGCTGTTTGTACTGTTCTGCTACATCTAAATGCATGGGGATGGCAGGATTTCTACAGCACCTCGCACTCAATTTGGGTGTTTGATGTCGGAACATGTAACAAAATGCTGTTTCGCATTACTGAACAAAGGCAAACCGATGGAAGACGGTGCATAACAAACGTGCAATGAAAAGGGAAGCTTTGCATTACGGGGAGAAAACACATCAATGCGGTTTTTGCTGTAACAAGCTTGGATTTCCATAAATGTTGAGCAAAAAGTTTTGAGAGCAAGAATTCACGTAGATTGTACTGACGCATGCATGGAAAATGTATGACCGGTGGCATCACTATGGGGGTCGCAGAAGTCATGACCCGGTTCACAAGCCAGCCGCCTCACAACGCTATCTGTTTGATCTCCTTTGTGATTTCCTTTGATGCCTGGCATACAAAGTATCATAAATCAATCATAAATAATAAAATATAATAAATAATACAAATAAAGATTATTATATAATATATTAAATCTGTGAGAATGTAGTGAAGGAGACAGGGGAAGAAGATCTATGATGCTCTACATCCCCCACTGTCAGAAAGGAGATAGTTAAAGGGGTTGTCCCAGGAAAATGATTCTACAGTTTTCAAGCCAGCACCTGGATCTCAATACTTTTGTAATTGCATGTAATTATAAATTTAGTATAGTCACTGAATTATTCAATGGAATCGATCTGTATAGTGCCACTTGCTGTTTTCTCTTTTTTCTAATTTCTGGGCGCGCATGCTCGGTTCCATCCTTCAACTGTCATCGGCTGCAGCAGCAAAGACATGCCCCCTGTGGGGATTCGCTCTGGTAGACGGGATAAGCGGACTCATTATAGAGGCACCAACCAGTTCTTAAATCAAACAGTTCAGTGTTTATTCACACTCTTGGCAAGTTCATAAACAAAAAGTCACATTCAACACAAAAAGTCACCTTTTGGTTTTGGTGCAACACTAAAAGTGCAACACCAAGCGATCAAAAAGGCATATGCCTCCAAAAATAGTACCAATCTAACCATCACCTCATCCCACAAAAAATGAGCCCCTACATAGCACAATCACCCAAAAAAATAAATAAAAATATGGCTCTCAGATTATGGAGACACTAAAACATGATTTTTTTTAGTTTTAAAAATTATATTAGTGTATAAAACTTAAATAAATAAAAAAAAGTATACATATTAGGTATCGACACGTCCATAACAACCTTCTCTATAAAAATATCACATGATTTAACCCCTCAGATGAACACCGTAAAAAAAAAAAATAGGTGTCAAATAGCCATTTTGTCACCTAACATCACATAAAGTGTAATTGCAAGCGATCAAAAAGTCATATGCACCCCAAAATTGTACCAATCAAACCATCATCTCATCCTATAAAAATGATACTCTACCTAACACAATCACCCCCAAAAAAACTATGGCTCTCAGACTATGGAGACAATAAAACATGATTTTTTTGTTTTAAAAATTATATTAGTGTACAAAACTTAAATAAATAAAAAAAGTATACGTATTAGGTATCACCGCATCCGTAACGACCTGCTCTATAAAAATATCACATGATTTAACCCCTCAGGTGAACACCGTAAAAAAAAAAAACGGTGTCAAAAAGCCATTTTGTCACCTAACATCACATAAAGTGTAATAGCAAGCGATCAAAGAGTCATATGCACACCAAATTTGTACCAATCAAACCGCAATCTCATCCTGCAAAAATTATACTCTACCTATGACAATCGCCCCCCAAAAAAACAAAAAACTATGGCTCTCAGACTATGGAGACACTAAAACATGTTTTTTTTTTTGTTTTAAAAATAATATTAGTGTATAAAACTTAAATAAATAAA
Organism: Bufo bufo; assembly: GCF_905171765.1. Lineage (NCBI taxonomy): Eukaryota > Metazoa > Chordata > Amphibia > Anura > Bufonidae > Bufo > Bufo bufo. Next base: position 13,530 of record NW_024400804.1, on the reverse strand, counting down.
AAAAGTATACATATTAGGTATCACTGCATCCGTAACTACCTGCTCTATAAAAATATCACATGATTTAACCCCTCAGGTGAACACCGTAAAATAAAACAAATAAAAAATCAAAAAGCCATTTTGTCGCTTTACTTTACAAAAAGTGTAATAGCAAGCGATCAAACAGTCATACGCACCCCAAAATAGTACCACTCAAACCGTCATCTTATACTGAAAAAAATGAGCATCTACATAAGACAGTTTCCAAAAAAATAAAAAATATGGCTTTCAGAATATGGAGACACTTTTTCAAAAATGCTTTATTATGTAAAACTGAAACAAACTACCAGAAAAAGCATTTAGTATTGTCACGTCTGTAACAACCTGCTCTATAAAAATAGCTTATGAGCTAACCTGTCAGTGAACGTTGTAAAGAACAAAAAATAAAAACATTGCCAAAACAGCTATTTTTTGTTACCTTGCCTACAAAAAGTGTAATATAGATCTACCAAAAATCATCTGTACCCTAAAATAGTACCAACAAAACTGCCACCTTATCCCGTAGTTTACAAAATGGGGTAACTTTTTTGGAGTTTCTACTATAGGGGTGCATCAGGGTTGCTTCAAATGGGACATGGTTTCAGAAAACCAGTCCATCAAAATCTGCCTTCTAAAAACCATATGGCATTCCTTTACTTCTGCACCCTGCCGTGTGCCCGTACAGAAGTTTACGACCTCATATAGGGTGTTTCTGTAAACTACAGAATCAGGGCAATAAATATTGAGTTTAGTTTGGCTGTTAATCCTTGCTTTGTTAGTGGAAAAAAATGATTAAAATGAAAAATCTGCCAAAAAAAGTTACATTCTGAAATTTCATCTCCATTTTCAATTAATTCTTGTGGAACACCTAAAGTGTTAACAAAGTTAGTAAAATCAGTTTTGAATAACTTGAGGGGTGTAGTTTCTAAAATGGGGTCACTTCTTTGGAGTTTCTACTCTAGGGGTGCATCAGGGTGGCTTCAAATGGGACATGGTGTCAAAAAAACAGTCCATCAAAATCTGCCTTCCAAAAACCATTTGGCATTCCTTTCCTTCTGCGCCCTGCCGTGTGGCCATACAGCCGTTTATGACCACATATAGGGTTTTTCTGTAAACGTCAGAATCAGGGAAATAAATATTGAGTTTAGTTTGGCTGTTAATCCTTGCTTTGTGATCGGAAAAAAAATTATTACATCTGGAAAATCTGCCAAAAAAGTGAAATTCTAAAATTATATATCCATTTTCAATTAATTCTTGTGGAACGCCTAAAGGATTAACAAAGTTTGTAAAATCATTTTTGAATACCTTGAGGGGTGTTGTTTCTAAAATGGGGTCATTTTGGGGTGGTTTCTATTATGTAAGTCTCACAAAATGACTTCAGACCTGAACTGGTCCTTAAAAAGTGGGTGTCACCGCCAGCTCTCTGAAAAGCTCTGGCAGACGTTCTTCTGTACCTCTTGCATGATGTTCTTTGATTTGGCTTCACTTTGTCATCTCTTTTCCTTCTCCCAGCTGTCATCTATTTACACTGATTGCCTCCCTTTATATTCCCTCCCATACTGCCTCACTTTGCGGTTTATACTACTTCCTGGATTGTGTTCACTGCTAGATGCTGCAACTGCTGGTTCCTCAGATAAGTCCTTTTTCCTTTATTTGTGTTTCCGTGCTGGCTTGATTCTAGGTGACCCTGACTCCCTCCGTATTAAGTGCAGGGAGCCGGTGGTCGTGTCCCCTCACTATTATAGGGTTTTCAGGTGTCACACAGTCTAGGTACGAGGGCATGCAATTATCTATCATAAAGATCTTTGCATGGGCAGGGCAGTCAGGGAGAGCTTTAGGGGTTTTATAGGGCTCACCCATATGTTCCTTAGTTTGGGATCGAGTCAGTCGGATGTTTATTTATAACTTCCAGTTTTCTGCAACACTATCCGTGACATTGGCGACCGTGTGCCTTTTACTCAAGGAAACTCTCCTCCGCAGAGAGAAATTACGATGTGGGAGATAGGGAGTTGTTGGCAATCAAATTAGCTTTTAAGGAATGGCGCCATTGGCTAGAGGGAGCCAGAGACCCTATTACCGTGTTTACCGACCATAAGAATCTGGCCTACTTGGAATCAGCCAAGCGTCTGAACCCGAGACAGGCCAGATGGTCTTTATTCTTTTCTAGGTTTAAGTTTGTTGTCACGTTCCTCCCTGGGGTTAAAAATGTGAAGGCTGATGCCCTGTCACGTTGTTTTCCGGGAGGGGGGAACTTTGAAGACCCGGGTCCCATTTTGGCTGAAGGGGTGGTCGTCTCTGCTCTTTATCCTGATTTGGAGGCAGAGGTTCAGGCAGCCCAGGCAGAGGCTCCTGATCTTTGTCCTCCTGGGAGGTTGTTTGTGCCTCTCGCTTTACGACACAGGGTTTTTAAGGAGCACCACGATACTGTCCTTGCTGGGCACCCGGGGAGTAGAGCCACAGTGGATCTCATTGCTTGGAGATTCTGGTGGCCGGCTCTTCGTAAGACGGTTGAGGGTTTTGTGGCAGCCTGCGAGACCTGCGCTCGTGCCAAGGTCCCTCATTCACGGCCATCGGGTTCTCTCCTCCCGCTACCCATTCCTTCCCGTCCTTGGACGCATCTGTTCATAGACTTCATTACGGACCTGCCTCGTTCCTCGGGGAAGACTGTGATTCTGGTAGTAGTAGACCGCTTTAGCAAAATGGCGCATTTCATTCCCTTTCCTGGATTACCCAATGCTAAAACGCTGGCGCAAGCATTTGTTGATCACATTGTCAAATTGCATGGCATTCCTTCAGACATAGTATCTGATAGGGGCACGCAGTTTGTTTCCAGATTCTGGAAGGCTTTCTGTTCTCGTTTGGGGGTTCGGTTGTCGTTCTCTTCTGCTTTTCACCAGCAGTCGAATGGCCAGACCGAACGCGTCAATCAGAATCTGAAGACATATCTGTGCTGTTTTGTGGCAGAGAATCAGGAGGATTGGTGTTCTTTTTTGTCCCTTGCTGAGTTTGCTTTAAATAACCGTCGCCAGGAGTCCTCGAATAAGTTACCATTTTTTGGTGCATATGGGTTTTATCCGCAGTTTGGGACATTCTCTGGAGAGGGGTCTTCTGGTTTACCTGATGAGGAGAGATTTTCCTCGTCATTTATTTGGCAAAAGATTCAGGGTAATCTGAAGAGGATGAGTGAGAGATATAAGCGTGTGGCGGATAAGAGACGTGTGCCTGGTCCGGACCTGAATGTGGGTGATCTGGTGTGGTTGTCTACAAAGAATATCAAACTGAAGGTTCCCTCCTGGAAGTTGGGTCCTAAGTTTATTGGGCCTTACAAGATCTTGTCCGTCATCAATCCTGTTGCCTTCCGTCTTGATCTTCCTCAGACTTGGAAGATCCATAATGTTTTTCACAGGTCCCTATTAAAACCGTATGTCCAACCCACTGTACCCTCCTCTTTGCCTCCTCCTCCGATTGTTGTTGATGGTAATCTTGAATTTCAGGTCTCTAGGATTGTGGATTCTCGCGTTATCCGCGGTTCTCTCCAGTATCTCAGTATCTCGTTCATTGGGAGGGTTATGATCCTGAGGAGAGGATGTGGGTCCCAGTGGCGGACATTAATGCCACTCGTCTTATCAGGGCTTTCCATAGGTCCCATCCTGAGAAGGTGGGCTCTGAGTGTCCGGAGTCCACTCATAGAGGGAGGGGTACTGTCACCGCCAGCTCTCTGAGAAGCTCTGGCAGACGTTCTTCTGTACCTCTTGCATGATGTTCTTTGTTTTAGTTTCACTTTTTCATCTCTTTTTCTTCTCCCAGCTGTCATCTATTTACACTGATTGCCTCCCTTTATATTCCCTCCCATACTGCCTCACTTTGCGGTTTATACTACTTCCTGGATTGTGTTCACTGCTAGATGCTGCAACTGCTTGTTCCTCAGATAAGTCCTTTTTCCTTTATTTGTGTTTCCGTCATGGCTTGATTCTAGGTGACCCTGACTCCCTCCGTATTAAGTGCAGGGAGCCGGTGGTCGTGTCCCCTCACTATTATAGGGTTTTCAGGTGTCACACAGTCTAGGTACGAGGGCATGCAATTATCTATCATAAAGATCTTTGCATGGGCAGAGCAGCCAGGGAGAGCTCTAGGGGTTTTATAGGGCTCACCCATATGTTCCTTAGTTTGGGATCAAGTCAGTCGGATGTTTATTTATAACTTCCAGTTTTCTGCAACACCATCCGTGACAGTGGGTTTTGGAAATTTCAAGATTTGCTTCTAAACATATAAGCCTTCTAACGTCCCCAAAAAATAAAATGGCATTAACAAAATTATCCAAACATGAAGTAGACATATGTGAAATATAAAGTAATACCTATCATATGAGGTATCACTATCTGTTTTAAAAGCAGAGAAATTTAAATTTGGAAAGTTACGAATTTTTCCAAATTTTTGGTAAATTTGGTATTTTTTTATAAATAAAAATGAAATATTTTTATTCAAATTTACCACTGTCATAAAGTACAATATGTGACGAGAAAACAATCAGTCTGGTCCTTAATGTGAAAAATTATCCGGTCCTTAAAGCGTAAGAGACACACTGATGCTGCTAAAATGTATGGGGCCATGAACACTTTTCTTACACACAGTATAAGGGGACTGTACTCATTCTATACTTATTAATGCATTTTTCTAAGGTTAGAGCTTCTGTATGTTTTGCGGATACATAACTCCAAATCACCTTGCATAAATTTAGATCTAAATTGTACAATTGTGACCTGCAACCAATTGTGAATCTGCAACCACCACTGGGGGAAGCTTGATGCATCTGCAGTGAGCCGATGAGGAGCCAGAGTGGAGGATGGGAGTGGTATGATGTATTACAGTAGTGTTCCTCAGGCCATTGCTTTTTAGAACCAGTGCAGTGAGAAGAGGGTGCATCTTTTTTTCTTTGGGAAACTCCCTGTATTTGAGGCTACTGCCTGATGGTAGTTTGGAGTGACCTTGATGTTTGTGGTTGAATTAGTGCCTGGCAGGTGGCGTGGTAGTGCAATGGACAACATATGATGTGGTAGCAGTCAGGAAACCAGACCAAAAGGAGAAGAATAAACATCTCTTTATACTTGAGTGCAAAATGGGAGTTGTAGTACATCCAGCAAAAAGAAAAATTGTTGTTGACCACTGAAGAAGGAACAGTGTTGTTCCGAAACGCGTTTTGTACACAGCAAGGACCAACAAGGAGCCATCTTATCAAAGATATACAATAAGGATTCACCGTTTACAAGTTACATTTTGACAGTTTTCTTCTCTTCCGGAGCCAGCTTTTTCAGAGATTACTAGTACTAGCATCATTACACAGCTGATGGACTGAGTCATGTGATTCACTTTAACACACGTGGGACGCCACGTAGTGCGAGCATAACATGACTCTACGCTGAAAGATACAACGCCGACTCCTCAGTCCCACAGTGAAACTCCAATTGTGCAGCCACAACACCCACCAGACCGGTAATGTACACAAAAAATATCTATGTGTATGTGTCCGCATTATAACAAGTTTGGGTGTGTAAAGTGAACCACGGAGTGCTGTTAAAATTGTGAGGAAAACACGTGCTTTCATTTGAGATCTTGAAGAGGTGTGGATCTGCTGAGCAGGACATTTTATTTACAGATACGCTGCTTCATATGAACGATCTGTTCATTTATAACTAAGTGCAATTATTTGACATTGACCAATTATTGTATCATATTTATTCTGCAGATATATGACTCTGGATTTACTATTTATTCCCTATGGTATGGATTGCTGACTTTTTATCTATCTATGTATAAATAGGTTTTATATATATTAATAAATATTTATTGTTTAGTCCACATTGCCCCAGATATTTTGTGTGCCCTCCATCTATACACAATAATTTATTTTTCTTGCTACAACCTGGGGTGGGTTGTGGAGTGTGCACCTATATATATCCACTCACCAAGTGTAGCCACCTCTACCTTTATTCAAAAAGAAAAATACGTCTCATCTGTACCTAATGTAACTTCTTTCCCAGATAGCAATGTATGGTGTTTGGCAAGGATGGAAGTTATGGCCCTCTTAGTGCACTTACTAAAGTCTCTCTCAGTAGAATCTTTGGCTGGTGAGTGTATTCTTGCAATTATGTCACATTGCTGTGTGCAGGTACAAATTACTATGATTGGCCAAATCATGTACAAGTGTGTAGGGTGTTTTAACTCGTTATCTCTCCACAGTATCAAAGTCTAGAATAGCCGAAGTAGCAGGTTACCTTGCTGACTGACTTCTCGCTTGGCCGTGCAGATTCTCCAATATCTCTATTTTCTCTCCTTCTTTCTCTCTTATTGATCTTGTAGCAAGTCACAGAGACCTGTGAATCTTTGAAACTGAAGCTGGGGCTTGGGGAGAGGAACACATGGTGACTGCTCACTCTTCTTTGCTATCTCCAGGCAAAAACTGATTAGAACACTCTAGAGCTCGGGGTGGAGCCAGCGCACATCCTAAGTAAGCACAGTAATTCCTATCACAGCACACTAATCCCTATCACAGCACAGAAAGACAGACAGCAGATTACTTTTTTTGAAAGACGAAAGACAAAGACACTAATCCCTATCACAGCACAATAATTCCTATAACACTACCTAACACCCTGCACTGGAACCTATCAGCTACACTATATTACTATCTAACCTACACTGACTATCTCCCACTAACTATCTGCATTATATATATGAGCTAACTATCTTATGTAATTGAATAAGGATCCAGATGACTCAGAAAAGCACAGAGCACAGCAATAACACTGCTCTCTCGCTCAGAACTGCAAAAATAGCAGAAAATGGCTGCTGGGGAATTTCCTATATAGTAAGGGGTAGGCAGCTTTCCTATTGGTTGCTAGGGAAGTTGCTAAGCCCAGACAAAGATATTGCAGCCTTCTCATTGGCCAACAAGCAAGAAGGGAGGCTACTGATGAAAAAAAATCTAGAATATTCGCGATTACGAAGATATAGCACTATATTGTAGATGTTCGTGAATTCTTGAAGTGCCGATATTTGCGATAAAAGTTTGTGATTAGAATATTCGTGATAAACACTAATGCTTACACCATACACTCACCTAAAGAATTATTACGAACACCTGTTCTATTTCTCATTAATGCAATTATCTAGTCAACCAATCACATGGCAGTTGCTTCAATGCATTTAGTGGTGTGGTCCTGGTCAAGACAATCTCCTGAACTCCAAACTGAATGTCAGAATGGGAAAGAAAGGTGATTTAAGCAATTTTGAGTGTGGCATGGTTGTTGGTGCCACACGGGCCGGTCTGAGTATTTCACAATCTGCTCAGTTACTGGGATTTTCACGCACAACCATTTCTAGGATTTACAAAGAATGGTGTGAAAAGGGAAAAACATCCAGTATGCGGCAGTCCTGTGGGCAAAAATGCCTTGTGGATGCTAGAGGTCAGAGGAGAATGGGCCGACTGATTCAAGCTGATAGAAGAGCAACGTTGACTGAAATAACCACTCGTTACAACCGAGGTATGCAGCAAAGCATTTGTGAAGCCACAACACGCACAACCTTGAGGCGGGGGCTACAACAGCAGAAGACCCCACCGGGTACCACTCATCCCCACTACAAATAGGAAAAAGAGGCTACAATTTGCACGAGCTCACCAAAATTGGACTGTTGAAGACTGGAAAAATGTTGCCTGGTCTGATGAGTCTCGATTTCTGTTGAGAAATTCAAATGGTAGAGTCCGAATTTGGCGTAAACAGAATGAGAACATGTATCCATCATGCCTTCTTACCACTGTGCAGGCTGGCGGTGGTAGTGTAATGGTGTGGGGGATGTTTTCTGGGCACACTTTAGGCCCCTTAGTGCCAATTGGGCATCGTTTAAATGCCACAGGCTACCTGAGCATTGTTTCTGACCATGTCCATCCCTTCATGACCACCATTCACCGATCCTCTGATGGCTACTTCCAGCAGGATAATGCACCATGTCACAAAGCTCGAATCATTTCAAATTGGTTTCTTGAACATGACAATGAGTTCACTGTACTAAAATGGCCCCCACAGTCACCAGATCTCAACCCAATAGAGCATCTTTGGGATTTGGTGGAACGGGAGCTTCGTGCCCTGGATGTGCATCCCTCAAATCTCCATCAACTGCAAGATGCTATCCTATCAATATGGGCCAACATTTCTAAAGAATGCTATCAGCACCTTGTGGAATCAATGCCACGTAGAATTAAGGCAGTTCTGAAGGCAAAAGGGGGTCCAACACCGTATTAGTATGGTGTTCCTAATAATTCTTTAGGTGAGTGTATATAGCTATGCTGTGTAAAATCCATTGCACAGAATAGAATTACATAAAGAACAAACCATTTGCAGATACCCCCTGCACTAGGGTACTGCAAATGCTGTTTTGATTTTGAATTCAATGCATATAAATCATGGTCCACATTAATTAATGTGAGTGCACCTAGAACTTGTCACATCTAGGTTTAGAAATATGTCTCTGTGCCTATTCTAACAAGGGGACTTGGATTAAAAAGAAGGGAAAAGGTGCATAGTCTACCGTAATATTCAGCATTGTGAAGTAAGCTTCTAAGCTCCCTCTAGTGGTGACTGCAGACAACCACAATTTTATCATTTAACTCAAATTATTTTAGTCATATTCCTTTAAAAGGGTTTTCTCATAAAAAAAGATATTTCTGTCTGAGCTGCTCCATCAGAGCACGTTGTTCGATGTATTACATGGCCGGCCATTCAAACTTTTGTAACCTTACTTTTCAACTTGCTTTAAAAACCTTTAAAAACTGAAATTCCTTGAATCGTCCTGATCAATTTCCCCATAGGGAATGAAGTACACTTTGATATATTGATAAATGACCATTTTATGAACGATAAATCAGTGCTGTCAGCCGTACCACTTCACAGTGCATTCATCTGAACTGAAATAAAATGTTTGACCAATTATGTCAGCGGGGTCTGATTATCACTGATTCAAACCTTGACCATATTTTATGTTCCGCAAACACAGATCTTTGATGAAATCACAATAAATCATTAACAAGGATCTCACCTCTACAGGAAATAATTAAATATAACAACATGAATAAAATAACAATGTATCACAGGGGTGAGTTCTCTGCTGCCTTGTACAGATGAGGAAAAGACGTGAATTTGGCTATTCCCAGATCCTTCCAGGTTTTGTTCATCCTGTTCGAAGTTCACTGCAGGAAAAAGCCGCATTTCTATCGATAAGGTCAGAAAAGTTAGCAGATATTTTCCCTGAAATGCACACAATGATAAGCCTTGGTGGAAATCTTCCTGCATGGAGGTCATGACCTTTATTGTTGACCCGAGAATCAGATTCCCCCATTCTTAAGAAAAGGGTTTGCGCTGATCAATACTTTATTGTAGCTCTTTCACAATGGCCAGTTGGATATGAACAATTACCGATCGAGTAATAGAACATGCACATCAGATTAACATAGAGCACAGCCTATAAATACGTGCACATTCTTGGAACATTATGGAAACATAACACTGACTAAGAAAGACATACAAGAAATGTAAATGCACATAAATGCACAATGGAATAAATTGATTCAGATGAGCAAAGCCCATAATTATACAAAAAAATATAAAAAAACGGAATGTGTCCGGCTATTAATGTGAACAGACCATTGTAATATTACCACGGTAGAAATATACTTATGATTATGCACCCTAGGTTTATTTTATACCTACTAATAATTCCAGCAGTATTCTAGTATGTCAGCTATATGGCTCTATGTCATATATTTTTAATGAATTTTTAAATAAATAATGATTTTTAATAGTTCAGCTTGAGTGCCGGAATTTTTTGCCTTATCTTGAGCAGTGAGCAAAATGCAGCTTTGAATGTGAGCGGAGAAGAAAATTGAAAATCATAGAAAGAAAGTACTTTTATCTAATATATAAAGCTGAGTGTATGTGTGTATGTCCGCTAAAGGAATCTGCACAGTTGCATTTACAATCATTTGGCACACAGGTACATCAGGTGTCCGGGAAGGTTTTAGACCGGGTCTCAGCTCTCTAGGACGTACCGTTCCTGAGATATTCCCAAAAAATGCATTAGCAATAGAAGCATGGTCACAAGACCCTTATCAGCCAATAGAAGCTCGCAGGCCCTTAGTCTCCACATACACACAGTTTTACACCAGGTTTCCATAACAACCCAGCCATTTTTCTTCACTGCTGTAGGTCAGCTTTAAAGGGGCAGGGCGCTGTAGATGACACTGTTAAGGAAGCGGAGTGCTGTGGAGGTCACAGTTCAGGGGCAGGTAGGGTGGAAACTCAGGCCACCCTCAAAAGACGGACTTAAAAACTCCACCCCCAGGTCCTACTAAGCCACGCCCCCTCCTACTCCACAGCCGACGGGGATTGAAAAAATGAAGGTAAAAATCATCTTCTGTCAGCTGCAGGGGTGGGAGTTAGGGTGACTTTCTCCCTGCAGCTCACGCTCAGACAGCGCTGTGCTGCTGTCTGAGAGTGAGCTGTTCAAAAGGACATCCCTGTGTCCGTCCAGGGCCTGCGCTGGATGGAGGACAGGGAGTCTGAAAGCAGGACTGTCTAAAACCAGCCCACCCAATGGGCAGGCTGCTGTGGAGGTCACAGTTAAGGGGACGGTCCACTATGGACATCAGTATTAAGGGGCAGATTGCTGTAAAGGCCACTGTTAAGGGGACAGGGTGTTGTGGAAATCACTGTTAAGGAGATGGGGTACTGTGGAGGTCACTAATAAAGGGGCGTCTGCTGTGGAGGTCTCTGTTAAGGGGGCAGGCAACAGTAGATGTCAGAATTAAGGGGACGGTACGCTATGGAGGTCAGTGTTAAGGGAGTGGAGGTCACTAATGAAGGGGCGGCCGCTGTGGAGGTCACTGTTAAAGGGGCAGGGTGCTTTAGATGTCACTGTTATAGTGGATCTTTTAACAACACACATAAACATTAAATGAAATAGATGAAATATACCCGTGCAAAGCCGGGTCCTTCTGCTAGTTTCACATAATATACCGTATATACTCGAGTATAAGACGAGTTTTTTGGCACATATTTTTGTGCTCAAAACGCCCCCTCGTCTTATACTCGAGTCTAGGTCTGTATTATGGCAACTTACATTGCCATAATACAGACCATGACATGTTGGGGGCCGGAGAAGCTGTTACTTACCTTTACAGCTGCTCCGGTCAGCTCCCAGCACGTCCGCGCGGCACCTCTGTTAAGCTCCCAGTGTAAATCTCGCGAGATTTACACTGGGAGCAGACCGCGAGATTTACACCAGTTTTTGTACTGTTAAAGTTATTGTTGATACTATTGTTTTTCTTTGAAATAAATATTCAAAAACCTTTAACCTACTGATGCCTCAATTAATGTAATTTTATTGGTATCTATTTTTATTTTTGAAATTTACCAGTAGCTGCTGCATTTCCCACCCTAGTCTTATACTCGAGTCAATAATTTTTCCCATTTTTTGGGGGTAAAATTAGGGGCCTCGGCTTATATTCGGGTCGGCTTATACTCGAGTATATACGGTACATTAAATCATAAAGACTGAGCCTATAACGTGTGGCAGGTCTATCCATAACAGGCAATGATACACCAATAAATGCAGCACAGCAGAGTTATTAATGTAATGAATAATTAGCGATAAATTATTAATTCCAATCAAGTTCACTCAGTGCTTCCCTCCCTACGATTCGTCCGTCAATCTCTTCGTCGTGTAACCAGAATGGATATTTTAGACATAATCAGATTTAATGACGTGGATACAGATGTCATTCTTTCTGCCTTTGTAACTACTGATGCAAAACGAATGACAAATAATATTGCTACATTGTGACGCCGGCAATCTAATCCACTCTAAACAGACAAATAAAGCAATTAATCTAATATGACAAATTCGAATGAAGCAAAAACCATTTACTTTTCATCGCCATTCATCACCTGCTGACGGTAGAGCTTTTGTTTTTTCCCATTTTTTTCCTCACTGTGTGATATTACGTTCCCAAGGTAACAGTTTTTAGATAGAAAATGTTCTAATCAAATGTTTTGTCAATAAATGTTACATTATTATCAAGCTGAAATGCACAGAACGCGGCAGGAGAGCTGCTTTACTGCTACTCCCACTGATGGTGATGGCTCACTGAATCACCAAAAACAGTATATTTTGTAGGACACGTACAGTTTAATGAGTAAGGGGGCATCTTTAACCCCTTCATGACCATCTTCTTTTTTGTTTTTTTCTCACTCTATGAATTCTGACAGGCTTAAAGGGGTTATCCAATCCTATAAAAAGCCCCCCAATATGCAGGGCCGCCACACTGAATATACTTACCTGGGCTGCTCCCCCGACACTGGATGTTTTCCTCGGCGCATGGGGAGAATCTTCAGTAGAGGTGCGGGGACCAGGAGCGGCGCAGGGAGCCAGGTAAGTATATTCAGTGTGTTAACCGTCTCCTGTACTAATCATGTCCCCCCCTTAGACGTCTCTTCTCAAGACTAAATAAATTAAATTCTTTTAATCTTTCCTCATTACTCAGACCCTCCATGCCCCTTATCAGTTTAGTCGCTCTCCTTTGTACATTTTCCAGCTGCAGGGTGTCCTTTCTATGGACTGGTGCCCAGAACTGAACTGTGTATTCCAGATGAGGCCGCACCAACGCTTTGTGAAGTGGTAGAATTACATCCCTGCCTCGTTTAATGCATGACAATATCCTGGTGGCCTTAGAAGCAGGTGATTGACATTGTATGCTGTAATTTAATCCACCATCTACAAGGACACCCAAATCCTTCTCTATAAGTGACTCTCCCAGTGCTACATCACCTAGGACATATGAAGTACAGAGATTATTACTATCAAGATGCAGAACTTTACATTTGTCCACATTGAACCTCATTTGCCAAGTTGATGCCCAATCAGAGTGTTCAAGTCAGCTTGTAGTTTGTAGACATCTTCCATAGACTATACAGTTCTACACAGCTTAGTGTCATCTGCAAAAATAGAAATGGTGCTATTAATCCCCTCCTCAATATCATTAATAAATAACTTAAATAATAGAGGACCCAGCACTGAACCTTGGGGTACACCACATATAACCCGGGACCATTCTGAATAGGAATCATTGACCACAACTCTCTGGACACGGTCCTTCAGCCAGTTTTCCATCCAATTAAAGACTATACTTTCCAAGCCTATAGACCTTACTTTACCTACTAAATGTCTATGAGGGACAGTATAACTGGTCTATAATTACCTGTGAAGGACCTTGATCCTTTTTTGAATATGGGCACCACGTTTGCCTTGCGCCAATCACTTGGCACTGTACCAGTACCTAGAGAATCCCTAAAAATTATAAACAGGGGCACAGCAATGACTGAACTGAGCTCTTTAAGCACTCTTGGGTGTAATCCATCTGGACCCGGAGCCTTGTTCACATTTATCCTATTTAACTTCTCTTGA
>NW_024400803.1:0-21055 GCF_905171765.1 Bufo bufo | reverse complement strand
GGGAGCAATAGACTGTATTCTCCTGTCCTACAGTCATCCTCTCCCCTGAAATGGCTGATAACAGGGGGCAATAGACTGTATTCTCATGTTCTACAGTCATCCTCTCCCCTGAAATGGCTGATAACAGGGGGCAATAGACTGTATTCTCCTGTTCTACAGTCATCCTCTCCCCTGAAATGGCTGATAACAGGGGCAATAGACTGTATTCTCCTGTCCTACAGTCATCCTCTCCCCTGAAATGACTGATAATAGGGGGCAATAGACTGTATTCTCCTGTCCTACAGTCATCCTCTCCCCTGAAATTGCTGATAACAGGGAGCAATAGATTGTATTCTCCTGTCCTACTGTCATCCTCTCCCCTGAAATGGCTGATAACAGGGAGCAATAGACTGTATTCTCCTGTCCTACAGTCATCCTCTCCCCTGAAATGACTGATAATAGGGGGCAATAGACTGTATTCTCCTGTCCTACAGTCATCCTCTCCCCTGAAATGGCTGATAACAGGGAGCAATAGATTGTATTCTCCTGTCCTACAGTCATCCTCTCCCCTGAAATGGCTGATAACAGGAAGCAATAGACTGTATTCTCCTGTCCTACAGTCATCCTCTCCCCTAAAATGACTGATAATAGGGGGCAATAGACTGTATTCTCCTGTCCTACAGTCATCCTCTCCCCTGAAATGGCTGATAACAGGGAGCAATAGACTGTATTCTCCTGTCCTACAGTCATCCTCTTCCCTGAAATGGCTGATAACAGGAGGCAATAGACTGTATTCTCCTGTCCTACAGTCAGCCTCTCCCCTAAAATGGCTGATAACAGGGGGCAATAGACTGTATTCTCCTGTCCTACAGTCATCCTCTCCCCTGAAATGGCTGATAACAGTGGGCAATAGACTGTATTCTCCTGTCCTACAGTCATCCTCTCCCCTGAAATGGCTGATAACAGGGAGCAATAGACTGTATTCTCCTGTCCTACAGTCATCCTCTGCCCTGAAATGGCTGATAACGAGGAGCAATAGACTGTATTCTCCTGTCCTACAGTCATCCTCTCCCCTGAAATGGCTGACAACAGGGGAGTAATAGACTATATTCTCCTGTCCTACAGTCATCCTCTCCCCTGAAATGGCTCATAACAGGGGGCAATAGACTGTATTATCCTGTCCTACAGTCATCCTCTCCCCTGAAATGGCTCATAACAGGGGGCAATAGACTGTATTTTCCTGTCTTACAGTCATCCTCTCCCCTGAAATGGCTGATAACAGGGGCAATAGACTGTATTTTCCTGTCCTACAGTCATCCTCTCCCCTGAAATGGCTGATAACAGGGGGCAATAGACTGTATTCTCCTGTCCTACAGTCATCCTCTCCCTGAAATGGCTGATAACAGGGGACAATAGACTGTATTCTCCTGTCCTACAGTCATCCTCTCCCCTGAAATGGCTGATAACAGAGGGCAATAGACTGTATTCTCCTGTCCTACAGTCATCCTCTCCCCTGAAATGGCTGATAACAGGGGGCAATAGACTGTATTCTCCTGTTCTACAGTCATCCTCTCCCCTGAAATGGCTGATAACAGGGGCAATAGACTGTATTCTCCTGTCCTACAGTCATCCTCTCCCCTGAAATGGCTGATAACAGGGGGCAATAGACTGTATTCTCCTGTTCTACAGTCACCCTCTCCCCTGAAATGGCTGATAACAGGGGCAATAGACTGTATTCTCCTGTCCTACAATCATCCTCCCCCCTGAAATGGCTGATAACAGGGGGCAATAGACTGTATTCTCCTGTCCTACAGTCATCCTCTCCCCTGAAATGGCTGATAACAGGGGGCAATAGATTGTATTCTCCTGTCCTACAGTCATCCTCTCCCCTGAAATGGCTGATAACAGGGAGCAATAGACTGTATTCTCCAGTCCTACAGTCATCCTCTCCCCTGAAATGACTGATAATAGGGGGCAATAGACTGTATTCTCCTGTCCTACAGTCATCCTCTCCCTGAAATGGCTGATAACAGGGGGCAATAGACTGTATTCTCCTGTCCTACAGTCATCCTCTCCTCTGAAATGGGTGATAACAGGAAGCAATAGATTGTATTATCCTGTCCTACAGTCATCCTCTCCCCTGAAATGGCTGATAACAGGGGGCAATAAACTGTATTCTCCTGTCCTACAGTCATCCTCTCCCCTGAAATGTCTGATAACAGGGAGCAATAGACTGTATTATCCTGTCCTACAGTCATCCTCTCCCCTGAAATGGCTGATAACAGGGGGCAATAGACTGTATTCTCCTGTCATACAGTCATCCTCTCCCCTGAAATGGCTGATAACAGGAGCAATAGACTGTATTCTCCTGTCCTACAGTCATCCTCTCCCCTGAACTGGCTGATAATAGGGGACAATAGACTGTATTCTCCTGTCCTACAGTCATCCTCTCCCCTGAAATGGCTGATAACAGGGAGCAATAGATTGTATTCTCCTGTCCTACAGTCATCCTCTCCCTTGAAATGGCTGATAACAGGGGGCAATAGACTGTATTCTCCTGTCCTACAGTCATCCTCTCCTCTGAAATGGCTGATAACAGGGAGCAATAGACTGTATTCTCCTGTCCTACAGTCATCCTCTCCCCTGAAATGGCTGATAACAGGGAGCAATAGACTGTATTCTCCTGTCCTACAGTCATCCTCTCCCCTGAAATGGCCGATAACAGGGGGCAATAGACTGTATTCTCCTGTCCTACAGTCATCCTCTCCCCTGAAATGGCTGATAACAGGGAGCAATAGACTGTATTCTCCTGTCCTACAGTCATCCTCTCCCCTGAAATGGCTGATAACAGGGGGCAATAGACTGTATTCTCATGTTCTACAGTCATCCTCTCCCCTGAAATGGCTGATAACAGGGGGCAATAGACTGTATTCTCCTGTTCTACAGTCATCCTCTCCCCTGAAATGGCTGATAACAGGGGCAATAGACTGTATTCTCCTGTCCTACAGTCATCCTCTCCCCTGAAATGGCTGATAACAGGGGGCAATAGACTGTATTCTCCTGTTCTACAGTCACCCTCTCCCCTGAAATGGCTGATAACATGGGCAATAGACTGTATTCTCCTGTCCTACAATCATCCTCCCCCCTGAAATGGCTGATAACAGGGGGCAATAGACTGTATTCTCCTGTCCTACAGTCATCCTCTCCCCTGAAATGGCTGATAACAGGGGGCAATAGATTGTATTCTCCTGTCCTACAGTCATCCTCTCCCCTGAAATGGCTGATAACAGGGAGCAATAGACTGTATTCTCCTGTCCTACAGTCATCCTCTCCCCTGAAATGACTGATAATAGGGGGCAATAGACTGTATTCTCCTGTCCTACAGTCATCCTCTCCCCTGAAATTGCTGATAACAGGGAGCAATAGATTGTATTCTCCTGTCCTACAGTCATCCTCTCCCCTGAAATGACTGATAATAGGGGGCAATAGACTGTATTCTCCTGTCCTACAGTCATCCTCTCCCCTGAAATTGCTGATAACAGGGAGCAATAGATTGTATTCTCCTGTCCTACTGTCATCCTCTCCCCTGAAATGGCTGATAACAGGGAGCAATAGACTGTATTCTCCTGTCCTACAGTCATCCTCTCCCCTGAAATGACTGATAATAGGGGGCAATAGACTGTATTCTCCTGTCCTACAGTCATCCTCTCCCCTGAAATGGCTGATAACAGGGAGCAATAGATTGTATTCTCCTGTCCTACAGTCATCCTCTCCCCTGAAATGGCTGATAACAGGAAGCAATAGACTGTATTCTCCTGTCCTACAGTCATCCTCTCCCCTAAAATGACTGATAATAGGGGGCAATAGACTGTATTCTCCTGTCCTACAGTCATCCTCTCCCCTGAAATGGCTGATAACAGGGAGGAATAGACTGTATTCTCCTGTCCTACAGTCATCCTCTCCCCTGAAATGGCTGATAACAGGGGGCAATAGACTGTATTCTCCTGTCATACAGTCATCCTCTCCCCTGAAATGGCTGATAACAGGAGCAATAGACTGTATTCTCCTGTCCTACAGTCATCCTCTCCCCTGAACTGGCTGATAATAGGGGACAATAGACTGTATTCTCCTGTCCTACAGTCATCCTCTCCCCTGAAATGGCTGATAACAGGGAGCAATAGATTGTATTCTCCTGTCCTACAGTCATCCTCTCCCTTGAAATGGCTGATAACAGGGGGCAATAGACTGTATTCTCCTGTCCTACAGTCATCCTCTCCTCTGAAATGGCTGATAACAGGGAGCAATAGACTGTATTCTCCTGTATTACAGTCATCCTCTCCCCTGAAATGGCTGATAACAGGGAGCAATAGACTGTATTCTCCTGTCCTACAGTCATCCTCTCCCCTAAAATGGCTGATAACAGGGGCAATAGACTGTATTCTCCTGTCCTACAGTCATCCTCTCCCCTGAAATGGCCGATAACAGGGAGCAATAGACTGTATTCTCCTGTCCTACAGTCATCCTCTCCCCTGAAATGGCTGATAACAGGGAGCAATAGACTGTATTCTCCTGTCCTACAGTCATCCTCTCCCCTGAAATGGCTGATAACAGGGGGCAATAGACTGTATTCTCATGTTCTACAGTCATCCTCTCCCCTGAAATGGCTGATAACAGGGGGCAATAGGCTGTATTCCCCTGTTCTACAGTCATCCTCTCCCCTGAAATGGCTGATAACAGGGGCAATAGACTGTATTCTCCTGTCCTACAGTCATCCTCTCCCCTGAAATGGCTGATAACAGGGGGCAATAGACTGTATTCTCCTGTTCTACAGTCACCCTCTCCCCTGAAATGGCTGATAACATGGGCAATAGACTGTATTCTCCTGTCCTACAATCATCCTCCCCCCTGAAATGGCTGATAACAGGGGGCAATAGACTGTATTCTCCTGTCCTACAGTCATCCTCTCCCCTGAAATGGCTGATAACAGGGGGCAATAGATTGTATTCTCCTGTCCTACAGTCATCCTCTCCCCTGAAATGGCTGATAACAGGGAGCAATAGACTGTATTCTCCTGTCCTACAGTCATCCTCTCCTCTGAAATGACTGATAATAGGGGGCAATAGACTGTATTCTCCTGTCCTACAGTCATCCTCTCCCCTGAAATTGCTGATAACAGGGAGCAATAGATTGTATTCTCCTGTCCTACAGTCATCCTCTCCCCTGAAATGACTGATAATAGGGGGCAATAGACTGTATTCTCCTGTCCTACAGTCATCCTCTCCCCTGAAATTGCTGATAACAGGGAGCAATAGATTGTATTCTCCTGTCCTACTGTCATCCTCTCCCCTGAAATGGCTGATAACAGGGAGCAATAGACTGTATTCTCCTGTCCTACAGTCATCCTCTCCCCTGAAATGACTGATAATAGGGGGCAATAGACTGTATTCTCCTGTCCTACAGTCATCCTCTCCCCTGAAATGGCTGATAACAGGGAGCAATAGATTGTATTCTCCTGTCCTACAGTCATCCTCTCCCCTGAAATGGCTGATAACAGGAAGCAATAGACTGTATTCTCCTGTCCTACAGTCATCCTCTCCCCTAAAATGACTGATAATAGGGGGCAATAGACTGTATTCTCCTGTCCTACAGTCATCCTCTCCCCTGAAATGGCTGATAACAGGGAGGAATAGACTGTATTCTCCTGTCCTACAGTCATCCTCTCCCCTGAAATGGCTGATAACAGGGAGCAATAGACTGTATTCTCCTGTCCTACAGTCAGCCTCTCCCCTAAAATGGCTGATAACAGGGGGCAATAGACTGTATTCTCCTGTCCTACAGTCATCCTCTCCCCTAAAATGGCTGATAACAGTGGGCAATAGACTTTATTCTCCTGTCCTACAGTCATCCTCTCCCCTGAAATGGCTGATAACAGGGAGCAATAGACTGTAGTCTCCTGTCCTACAGTCATCCTCTGCCCTGAAATGGCTGATAACAGGGGGCAATAGGCTGTATTCCCCTGTTCTACAGTCATCCTCTCCCCTGAAATGGCTGATAACAGGGGCAATAGACTGTATTCTCCTGTCCTACAGTCATCCTCTCCCCTGAAATGGCTGATAACAGGGGGCAATAGACTGTATTCTCCTGTTCTACAGTCACCCTCTCCCCTGAAATGGCTGATAACATGGGCAATAGACTGTATTCTCCTGTCCTACAATCATCCTCCCCCCTGAAATGGCTGATAACAGGGGGCAATAGACTGTATTCTCCTGTCCTACAGTCATCCTCTCCCCTGAAATGGCTGATAACAGGGGGCAATAGATTGTATTCTCCTGTCCTACAGTCATCCTCTCCCCTGAAATGGCTGATAACAGGGAGCAATAGACTGTATTCTCCTGTCCTACAGTCATCCTCTCCTCTGAAATGACTGATAATAGGGGGCAATAGACTGTATTCTCCTGTCCTACAGTCATCCTCTCCCCTGAAATTGCTGATAACAGGGAGCAATAGATTGTATTCTCCTGTCCTACAGTCATGCTCTCCCCTGAAATGACTGATAATAGGGGGCAATAGACTGTATTCTCCTGTCCTACAGTCATCCTCTCCCCTGAAATTGCTGATAACAGGGAGCAATAGATTGTATTCTCCTGTCCTACTGTCATCCTCTCCCCTGAAATGGCTGATAACAGGGAGCAATAGACTGTATTCTCCTGTCCTACAGTCATCCTCTCCCCTGAAATGACTGATAATAGGGGGCAATAGACTGTATTCTCCTGTCCTACAGTCATCCTCTCCCCTGAAATGGCTGATAACAGGGAGCAATAGATTGTATTCTCCTGTCCTACAGTCATCCTCTCCCCTGAAATGGCTGATAACAGGAAGCAATAGACTGTATTCTCCTGTCCTACAGTCATCCTCTCCCCTAAAATGACTGATAATAGGGGGCAATAGACTGTATTCTCCTGTCCTACAGTCATCCTCTCCCCTGAAATGGCTGATAACAGGGAGGAATAGACTGTATTCTCCTGTCCTACAGTCATCCTCTCCCCTGAAATGGCTGATAACAGGGAGCAATAGACTGTATTCTCCTGTCCTACAGTCAGCCTCTCCCCTAAAATGGCTGATAACAGGGGGCAATAGACTGTATTCTCCTGTCCTACAGTCATCCTCTCCCCTGAAATGGCTGATAACAGTGGGCAATAGACTTTATTCTCCTGTCCTACAGTCATCCTCTCCCCTGAAATGGCTGATAACAGGGAGCAATAGACTGTAGTCTCCTGTCCTACAGTCATCCTCTGCCCTGAAATGGCTGATAACGAGGAGCAATAGACTGTATTCTCCTGTCCTACTGTCATCCTCTCCCCTGAAATGGCTGATAACAGGAGGCAATAGACTGTATTCTCCTGTCCTACAGTCATCCTCTCCCCTGAAATGGCTGACAACAGGGGAGCAATAGACTATATTCTCCTGTCCTACAGTCATCCTCTCCCCTGAAATGGCTCATAACAGGGGGCAATAGACTGTATTATCCTGTCCTACAGTCATCCTCTCCCCTGAAATGGCTCATAACAGGGGGCAATAGACTGTATTTTCCTGTCTTACAGTCATCCTCTCCCCTGAAATGGCTGATAACAGGGGCAATAGACTGTATTTTCCTGTCCTACAGTCATCCTCTCCCCTGAAATGGCTGATAACAGGGGGCAATAGACTGTATTCTCCTGTCCTACAGTCATCCTCTCCCCTGAAATGGCTGATAACAGGGGGCAATAGACTGTATTCTCCTGTCCTACAGTCATCCTCTCCCTGAAATGGCTGATAACAGGGGACAATAGACTGTATTCTCCTGTCCTACTGTCATCCTCTCCCCTGAAATGGCTGATAACAGGAGGCAATAGACTGTATTCTCCTGTCCTACAGTCATCCTCTCCCCTGAAATGGCTGACAACAGGGGAGCAATAGACTATATTCTCCTGTCCTACAGTCATCCTCTCCCCTGAAATGGCTCATAACAGGGGGCAATAGACTGTATTATCCTGTCCTACAGTCATCCTCTCCCCTGAAATGGCTCATAACAGGGAGCAATAGACTGTATTCTCCTATCCTACAGTCATCCTCTCCCCTGAAATGGCTGATAACAGGGAGCAATAGACTGTATTCTCCTGTCCTACAGTCATCCTCTCCCTGAAATGGCTGATAACAGGGGACAATAGACTGTATTCTCCTGTCCTACAGTCATCCTCTCCCCTGAAATGGCTGATAACAGGGGGCAATAGACTGTATTCTCCTGTCCTACAGTCATCCTCTCCCCTGAAATGGCTGATAACAGGGGGCAATAGACTGTATTCTTCTGTCCTACAGTCATCCTCTCCCCTGAAATGGCTGATAACTGGGAGCAATAGACTGTATTCTTCTGTCCTACAGTCATCCTCTCCCCTGAAATGGCTGATAACAGGGGGCAATAGATTGTATTCTCCTGTCCTACAGTCATCCTCTCCCCTGAAATGTCTGATAACAGGGGGCAATAGACTGTATTCTCCTGTCCTACAGTCATCCTCCCCCCTGAAATGGCTGATAACAGGGGGCAATAGACTGTATTCTCCTGTCCTACAGTCATCCTCTCCCCTGAAATGGCTGATAACAGGGAGCAATAGCCTGTATTCTCCTGCCCTACAGTCATCCTCTCCCCCTGAAATGGCTGATAACAGGAGGCAATAGACTGTATTCTCCTGTCCTACAGTCATCCTCTCCCCTGAAATGGCTGATAACAGGGAGCAATAGACTGTATTCTCCTGTCCTACAGTCATCCTCTCCCCCGAAATGGCTGATAACAGGGAGCAATAGACTGTATCCTCCTGTCCTACAGTCATCCTCTCCCCTGAAATGGCTAATAACAGGGAGCAATAGATTGTATTCTCCTGTCCTACAGTCATCCTCTCCCCTGAAATGGCTGATAACAGGGGGCAATAGACTGTATTCTTTTGTCCTACAGTCAACCTCTCCTCCGAAATGGCTGATAACAGGGAGCAATAGACTGTATTCTCCTGTCCTACAGTCATCCTCTCCCCTGAAATGGCTGATAACAGAGGGCAATAGACTGTATTCTCCTGTCCTACAGTCATCCTCTCCACTGAAATGGCTGATAACAGGGAGCAATAGATTGTATTCTCCTGTCCTACAGTCATCCTCTCCCCTGAAATGGCTGATAACAGGGGGCAATAGACTGTATTATCCTGTCCTACAGTCATCCTCTCCCCTGAAATGGCTGATAACAGGGGGCAATAGACTGTATTATCCTGTCCTACAGTCATCCTCTCCCCTGAAATGGCTGATAACAGGGGGCAATAGACTGTATTCTCCTGTCCTACAGTCATCCTCTCCCCTGAAATGGCTGATAACAGGGAGCAATAGACTGTATTCTCCTGTCCTACAGTCATCCTCTCCTCTGAAATGGCTGATAACAGGGGGCAATAGACTGTATTCTCCTGTCCTACAGTCATCCTCTCCCCTGAAATGGCTGATAACAGGGAGCAATAGACTGTATTCTCCTGTCCTACAGTCATCCTCTCCCCTGAAATGGCTGATAACAGGGGGCAATAGACTGTATTCTCCTGTCCTACAGTCATCTTCTCCCCTGAAATAGCTGATAACAGGGGGCAATAGACTGTATTCTCCTGTCCTACAGTCATCCTCTCCCCTGAAATGTCTGATAACAGTGGGAACCAGACTGTATTCTCCTGTCCTACAGTCATCCTTTCCCCTGAAATGGCTGATAACAGGGGGCAATAGATTGTATTCTCCTGTCCTACAGTCATCCTCTCCCCTGAAATGGCTGATAACAGGAAGCAATAGACTGTATTCTCCTGTCCTACAGTCATCCTCTCCCCTGAAATGGCTGATAACAGGAGGCAATAGACTGTATTCTCCTGTCCTACAGTCATCCTCTCCCCTGAAATGGCTGATAACAGGGAGCAATAGATTGTATTCTCCTGTCCTACAGTCATCCTCTCCCCTGAAATGGCTGATAACAGGAAGCAATAGACTGTATTCTCCTGTCCTACAGTCATCCTCTCCCCTAAAATGACTGATAATAGGGGGCAATAGACTGTATTCTCCTGTCCTACAGTCATCCTCTCCCCTGAAATGGCTGATAACAGGGAGGAATAGACTGTATTCTCCTGTCCTACAGTCATCCTCTCCCCTGAAATGGCTGATAACAGGGAGCAATAGACTGTATTCTCCTGTCCTACAGTCAGCCTCTCCCCTAAAATGGCTGATAACAGGGGGCAATAGACTGTATTCTCCTGTCCTACAGTCATCCTCTCCCCTGAAATGGCTGATAACAGTGGGCAATAGACTGTATTCTCCTGTCCTACAGTCATCCTCTCCCCTGAAATGGCTGATAACAGGGAGCAATAGACTGTATTCTCCTGTCCTACAGTCATCCTCTGCCCTGAAATGGCTGATAACGAGGAGCAATAGACTGTATTCTCCTGTCCTACTGTCATCCTCTCCCCTGAAATGGCTGATAACAGGAGGCAATAGACTGTATTCTCCTGTCCTACAGTCATCCTCTCCCCTGAAATGGCTGACAACAGGGGAGCAATAGACTATATTCTCCTGTCCTACAGTCATCCTCTCCCCTGAAATGGCTCATAACAGGGGGCAATAGACTGTATTATCCTGTCCTACAGTCATCCTCTCCCCTGAAATGGCTCATAACAGGGGGCAATAGACTGTATTTTCCTGTCTTACAGTCATCCTCTCCCCTGAAATGGCTGATAACAGGGGCAATAGACTGTATTTTCCTGTCCTACAGTCATCCTCTCCCCTGAAATGGCTGATAACAGGGGGCAATAGACTGTATTCTCCTGTCCTACAGTCATCCTCTCCCCTGAAATGGCTGATAACAGGGGGCAAGAGACTGTATTCTCCTGTCCTACAGTCATCCTCTCCCTGAAATGGCTGATAACAGGGGACAATAGACTGTATTCTCCTGTCCTACTGTCATCCTCTCCCCTGAAATGGCTGATAACAGGAGGCAATAGACTGTATTCTCCTGTCCTACAGTCATCCTCTCCCCTGAAATGGCTGACAACAGGGGAGCAATAGACTATATTCTCCTGTCCTACAGTCATCCTCTCCCCTGAAATGGCTCATAACAGGGGGCAATAGACTGTATTATCCTGTCCTACAGTCATCCTCTCCCCTGAAATGGCTCATAACAGGGAGCAATAGACTGTATTCTCCTATCCTACAGTCATCCTCTCCCCTGAAATGGCTGATAACAGGGAGCAATAGACTGTATTCTCCTGTCCTACAGTCATCCTCTCCCTGAAATGGCTGATAACAGGGGACAATAGACTGTATTCTCCTGTCCTACAGTCATCCTCTCCCCTGAAATGGCTGATAACAGGGGGCAATAGACTGTATTCTCCTGTCCTACAGTCATCCTCTCCCCTGAAATGGCTGATAACAGGGGGCAATAGACTGTATTCTTCTGTCCTACAGTCATCCTCTCCCCTGAAATGGCTGATAACAGGGAGCAATAGACTGTATTCTTCTGTCCTACAGTCATCCTCTCCCCTGAAATGGCTGATAACAGGGGGCAATAGATTGTATTCTCCTGTCCTACAGTCATCCTCTCCCCTGAAATGTCTGATAACAGGGGGCAATAGACTGTATTCTCCTGTCCTACAGTCATCCTCCCCCCTGAAATGGCTGATAACAGGGGGCAATAGACTGTATTCTCCTGTCCTACAGTCATCCTCTCCCCTGAAATGGCTGATAACAGGGAGCAATAGCCTGTATTCTCCTGCCCTACAGTCATCCTCTCCCCCTGAAATGGCTGATAACAGGAGGCAATAGACTGTATTCTCCTGTCCTACAGTCATCCTCTCCCCTGAAATGGCTGATAACAGGGAGCAATAGACTGTATTCTCCTGTCCTACAGTCATCCTCTCCCCTGAAATGGCTGATAACAGGGAGCAATAGACTGTATCCTCCTGTCCTACAGTCATCCTCTCCCCTGAAATGGCTAATAACAGGGAGCAATAGATTGTATTCTCCTGTCCTACAGTCATCCTCTCCCCTGAAATGGCTGATAACAGGGGGCAATAGACTGTATTCTTTTGTCCTACAGTCAACCTCTCCTCCGAAATGGCTGATAACAGGGAGCAATAGACTGTATTCTCCTGTCCTACAGTCATCCTCTCCCCTGAAATGGCTGATAACAGAGGGCAATAGACTGTATTCTCCTGTCCTACAGTCATCCTCTCCACTGAAATGGCTGATAACAGGGAGCAATAGATTGTATTCTCCTGTCCTACAGTCATCCTCTCCCCTGAAATGGCTGATAACAGGGGGCAATAGACTGTATTATCCTGTCCTACAGTCATCCTCTCCCCTGAAATGGCTGATAACAGGGGGCAATAGACTGTATTAATCTGTCCTACAGTCATCCTCTCCCCTGAAATGGCTGATAACAGGGGGCAATAGACTGTATTCTCCTGTCCTACAGTCATCCTCTCCCCTGAAATGGCTGATAACAGGGAGCAATAGACTGTATTCTCCTGTCCTACAGTCATCCTCTCCTCTGAAATGGCTGATAACAGGGGGCAATAGACTGTATTCTCCTGTCCTACAGTCATCCTCTCCCCTGAAATGGCTGATAACAGGGAGCAATAGACTGTATTCTCCTGTCCTACAGTCATCCTCTCCCCTGAAATGGCTGATAACAGGGGGCAATAGACTGTATTCTCCTGTCCTACAGTCATCTTCTCCCCTGAAATAGCTGATAACAGGGGGCAATAGACTGTATTCTCCTGTCCTACAGTCATCCTCTCCCCTGAAATGTCTGATAACAGTGGGAACCAGACTGTATTCTCCTGTCCTACAGTCATCCTTTCCCCTGAAATGGCTGATAACAGGGGGCAATAGATTGTATTCTCCTGTCCTACAGTCATCCTCTCCCCTGAAATGGCTGATAACAGGAAGCAATAGACTGTATTCTCCTGTCCTACAGTCATCCTCTCCCCTGAAATGGCTGATAACAGGAGGCAATAGACTGTATTCTCCTGTCCTACAGTCATCCTCTCCCCTGAAATGGCTGATAACAGGGAGCAATAGACTGTATTCTCCTGTCCTACAGTCATCCTCTCCCCTGAAATGGCTGATAACAGGGGGCAATAGACTGTATTCTCCTGTCCTACAGTCATCCTCTCCCCTGAAATGGCTGATAACAGTGGGAAATAGACTGTATTCTCCTGTCCTACAGTCATCCTCTCCCCTGAAATGGCTGATTACAGGGAGCAATAGACTGTATTCTCCTGTCCTACAGTCATCCTCTCCCCTAAAATGGCTGATAACAGGGAGCAATAGACTGTATTCTCCTGTCCTACAGTCATCCTTTCCCCTGAAATGGCTGATAACAGGGAGCAATAGACAGTATTCTCCTGTCCTACAGTCATCCTCTCCCCTGAAATGGCTGATAACAGGGGGCAATAGACTGTATTCTCCTGTCCTACATTCATCCTCTCCTCTGAAAT
This sequence comes from Bufo bufo, assembly GCF_905171765.1. Lineage (NCBI taxonomy): Eukaryota > Metazoa > Chordata > Amphibia > Anura > Bufonidae > Bufo > Bufo bufo. The sequence goes on along the minus strand of NW_024400803.1, from coordinate 7,535 downwards.
GGCTGATAACAGGGAGCAATAGCCCGTATTCTCCTGTCCTACAGTTATCCTCTCCCCTGAAATGGCTGATAACAGGGGGCAATAGACTGTATTCTCCTGTCCTACAGTCATCCTCTCCCCTGAAATGGCTGATAACAGGGGGCAATAGACTGTATACTCCTGTCCTACAGTCATCCTTCCCCCTGAAATGGCTGATAACAGGGGGCAATAGACTGTATTCTGTCCTACAGTCATCCTCTCCCTGAAATGGCTGATAACAGGGAGCAATAGACTGTATTCTCCTGTCCTACAGTCATCCTCTCCCCTGAAATGGCTGATAACAAGGGGCAATAGACTGTATTCTCCTGTCCTACAGTCATCCTCTTCCCTGAAATGGCTGATAACAGGGGGCAATAGACTGTATTCTCCTGTCCTACAGTCATCCTCTCCCCTGAAATGGCTGATAAAAGGGAGCAATAGACTGTATTCTTCTGTCCTACAGTCATCTTCTCCCCTGAAATGGCTGATAACAGGGGGCAATAGACTGTATTCTCCTGTCCTACAGTCATCCTCTTCCCTGAAATGGCTGATAACAGGGGGTAATAGACTGTATTCTCCTGTCCTACAGTCATCCTCTCCCCTGAAATGGCTGATAACAGGGAGCAGTAGATTGTATTCTCCTGTCCTACAGTCATCCTCTCCTCTGAAATGGCTGATAACAGGGGCAATAGACTGTATTCTGCGGTCCTACAGTCATCCTCTCCCCTGAAATGGCTGAAAACAGAAAGCAATAGACTGTATTCTCCTGTCCTACAGTCATCCTCTCCCCTGAAATGGCTGATAACAGGGGGCAATAGATTGTATTCTCCTGGCCTACAGTCATCCTCTCCCCTGAAATGGCTGATAACAGGGGGCAATAGACTGTATTCTCCTGTCCTACAGTCATCCTCTCCCCTGAAATGGCTGATAACAGGGAGCAATAGACTGTATTCTCCTGTCCTACAGTCATCCTCTCCCCTGAAATGGCCGATAACAGGGGCAATAGACTGTATTCTCCTGTCCTACAGTCATCCTCTCCCCTGAAATGGCCGATAACAGGGGGCAATAGACTGTATTCTCCTGTCCTACAGTCATCCTCTCCCCTGAAATGGCTGATAACAGGGAGTAATAGATTGTATTCTCCTGTCCTACAGTCATCCTCTCCCCTGAAATTGCCGATAACAGGGGGCAATAGACTGTATTCTCCTGTCCTACATCCATCCTCTCCCCTGAAATGGCCGATAACAGGGGGCAATAGACTGTATTCTCCTGTCTTACAGCCATCATCTCCCCTGAAATGGCTGATAACAGGGGGCAATAGACTGTTTTCTCCTGTCCTACAGTCATCGTCTCCCCTGAAATGGCTGATAACAGGGGGCAATAGACTGTATTCTCCTGTCCTACAGCCATCCTCTCCCTGAAATGGCTGATAACAGGGAGCAATAGATTGTATTCTCCTGTCCTACAGTCATCCTCTCCCCTGAAATGGCTGATAACAGGGGGCAATAGATTGTATTCTCCTGTCCTACAGTCATCCTCTCCCCTGAAATGGCTGATAACAGGGGGCAATAGACTGTATTCTCCTGTTCTACAGTCATCCTCTCCCCTGAAATGGCTGATAACAGGGAGCAATAGACTGTATTCTCCTGTCCTACAGTCATCCTCTCCCCTGAAATGGCTGATAACAGGGGGCAATAGACTGTATAATCCTGTCCTACAGTCATCCTCCCCCCTGAAATGGCTGATAACAGGGGGCAATAGACTGTATTCTGTCCTACAGTCATCCTCTCCCTGAAATGGCTGATAACAGGGGGCAATAGACTGTATTCTCCTGTCCTACAGTCATCCTCTCCCTGAAATGGCTGATAACAGGGAGCAATAGATTGTATTCTCCTGTCTTACAGTCATCCTCTCCCCTGAAATGGCTGATAACAGAGGGCAATAGACTGTATTCTCCTGTCCTACAGTCATCCTCTCCCCTGAAATGGCTGATAACAGGGGGCAATAGACTGTATTCTCCTGTCCTACAGTCATCCTCTCCCCTGAAATGGCTGAAACAGAGGGCAATAGACTGTATTCTCCTGTACTACAGTCATCCTCTCCCCTGAAATGGCTGATAACAGGGGGCAATAGACTGTATTCTCCTGTCCTACAGTCATCCTCTCCCCTGAAATGGCTGATAACAGGGGGCAATAGACTGTATTCTCCTGTCCTACAGTCATCGTCTCCTCTGAAATGGCTGATAACAGGGAGCAATAGACTGTATTCTCCTGTCCTACAGTCATCCTCTCCCCTGATATGTCTGATAACAGGGAGCAATAGACTGTATTCTCCTGTCCTACAGTCACCCTCTCCCTGAAATGGCTGATAACAGGGGGCAATAGACTGTATTCTCCTGTCCTACAGTCATCCTCTCCTCTGAAATGGGTGATAACAGGAAGCAATAGATTGTATTATCCTGTCCTACAGTCATCCTCTCCCCTGAAATGGCTGATAACAGGGGGCAATACACTGTATTCTCCTGTCCTACAGTCATCCTCTCCCCTGAAATGTCTGATAACAGGGAGCAATAGACTGTATTATCCTGTCCTACAGTCATCCTCTCCCCTGAAATGGCTGATAACAGGGGGCAATAGACTGTATTCTCCTGTCATACAGTCATCCTCTCCCCTGAAATGGCTGATAACAGGAGCAATAGAATGTATTCTCCTGTCCTACAGTCATCCTCTCCCCTGAACTGGCTGATAATAGGGGACAATAGACTGTATTCTCCTGTCCTACAGTCATCCTCTCCCCTGAAATGGCTGATAACAGGGAGCAATAGATTGTATTCTCCTGTCCTACAGTCATCCTCTCCCTTGAAATGGCTGATAACAGGGGGCAATAGACTGTATTCTCCTGTCCTACAGTCATCCTCTCCTCTGAAATGGCTGATAACAGGGAGCAATAGACTGTATTCTCCTGTCCTACAGTCATCCTCTCCCCTGAAATGGCTGATAACAGGGAGCAATAGACTGTATTCTCCTGTGCTACAGTAATCCTCTCCCCTGAAATGGCTGATAACAGGGAGCAATAGACTGTATTCTCCTGTCTTACAGTCATCCTCTCCCCTGAAATGGCTGATAACAGGGAGCAATAGACTGTATTCTCCTGTCCTACAGTCATCCTCTCCCCTGAAATGGCTGATAACAGGGGCAATAGACTGTATTCTCCTGTCCTACAGTCATCCTCTCCCCTGAAATGGCTGATAACAGGGAGCAATAGACTGTATTCTCCTGTCCTACAGTCATCCTCTCCCCTGAAATGGCTGATAACAGGGGGCAATAGACTGTATTCTCATGTTCTACAGTCATCCTCTCCCCTGAAATGGCTGATAACAGGGAGCAATAGACTGTATCCTCCTGTCCTACAGTCATCCTCTCCCCTGAAATGGCTGATAACAGGGGGCAATAGACTGTATTCTCCTGTTCTACAGTCATCCTCTCCCCTGAAATGGCTGATAACAAGGGCCAATAGATTGTATTCTCCTGTCCTACAGTCATCCTCTCCCCTGAAATGGCTGATAACAGGGAGCAATAGACTGTATTCTCCTGTCCTACAGTCATCCTCTCCCCTGAAATGACTGATAATAGGGGGCAATAGACTGTATTCTCCTGTCCTACAGTCATCCTCTCCCTGAAATGGCTGATAACAGGGGGCAATAGACTGTATTCTCCTGTCCTACAGTCATCCTCTCCTCTGAAATGGGTGATAACAGGAAGCAATAGATTGTATTATCCTGTCCTACAGTCATCCTCTCCCCTGAAATGGCTGATAACAGGGGGCAATACACTGTATTCTCCTGTCCTACAGTCATCCTCTCCCCTGAAATGTCTGATAACAGGGAGCAATAGACTGTATTATCCTGTCCTACAGTCATCCTCTCCCCTGAAATGGCTGATAACAGGGGGCAATAGACTGTATTCTCCTGTCATACAGTCATCCTCTCCCCTGAAATGGCTGATAACAGGAGCAATAGACTGTATTCTCCTGTCCTACAGTCATCCTCTCCCCTGAACTGGCTGATAATAGGGGACAATAGACTGTATTCTCCTGTCCTACAGTCATCCTCTCCCCTGAAATGGCTGATAACAGGGAGCAATAGATTGTATTCTCCTGTCCTACAGTCATCCTCTCCCTTGAAATGGCTGATAACAGGGGGCAATAGACTGTATTCTCCTGTCCTACAGTCATCCTCTCCTCTGAAATGGCTGATAACAGGGGGCAATAGACTGTATTCTCCTGTCCTACAGTCATCCTCTCCCCTGAAATGGCTGATAACAAGGAGCAATAGACTGTATTCTCCTGTGCTACAGTAATCCTCTCCCCTGAAATGGCTGATAACAGGGAGCAATAGACTGTATTCTCCTGTCTTACAGTCATCCTCTCCCCTGAAATGGCTGATAACAGGGAGCAATAGACTGTATTCTCCTGTCCTACAGTCATCCTCTCCCCTGAAATGACTGATAATAGGGGGCAATAGACTGTATTCTCCTGTCCTACAGTCATCCTCTCCCCTGAAATGGCTGATAACAGGGAGCAATAGACTGTATTCTCCTGTCCTACAGTCATCCTCTCCCCTGAAATGGCTGATAACAGGGGGCAATAGACTGTATTCTCATGTTCTACAGTCATCCTCTCCCCTGAAATGGCTGATAACAGGGAGCAATAGACTGTATCCTCCTGTCCTACAGTCATCCTCTCCCCTGAAATGGCTGATAACAGGGGGCAATAGACTGTATTCTCTTGTTTTACAGTCATCCTCTCCCCTGAAATGGCTGATAACAGGGGCAATAGACTGTATTCTCCTGTCCTACAGTCATCCTCTCCCCTGAAATGGCTGATAACAGGGGGCAATAGACTGTATTCTCCTGTCCTACAGTCACCCTCTCCCCTGAAATGGCTGATAACAGGGGCAATAGACTGTATTCTCCTGTCCTACAATCATCCTCCCCCCTGAAATGGCTGATAACAGGGGGCAATAGACTGTATTCTCCTGTCCTACAGTCATCCTCTCCCCTGAAATGGCTGATAACAGGGGGCAATAGATTGTATTCTCCTGTCCTACAGTCATCCTCTCCCCTGAAATGGCTGATAACAGGGAGCAATAGACTGTATTCTCCTGTCCTACAGTCATCCTCTCCCCTGAAATGACTATTAATAGGGGGCAATAGACTGTATTCTCCTGTCCTACAGTCATCCTCTCCCCTGAAATTGCTGATAACAGGGAGCAATAGATTGTATTCTTCTGTCCTACAGTCATCCTCTCCCCTGAAATGACTGATAATAGGGGGTAATAGACTGTATTCTCCTGTCCTACAGTCATCCTCTCCCCTGAAATGGCTGATAACAGGGAGCAATAGATTGTATTCTCCTGTCCTACAGTCATCCTCTCCCCTGAAATGGCTGATAACAGGAAGCAATAGACTGTATTCTCCTGTCCTACAGTCATCCTCTCCCCTGAAATGACTGATAATAGGGGGCAATAGACTGTATTCTCCTGTCCTACAGTCATCCTCTCCCCTGAAATGGCTGATAACAGGGAGCAATAGACTGTATTCTCCTGTCCTACAGTCATCCTCTCCCCTAAAATGGCTGATAACAGGGGGCAATAGACTGTATTCTCCTGTCCTACAGTCATCCTCTCCCCTGAAATGGCTGATAACAGTGGGCAATAGACTGTATTCTCCTGTCCTACAGTAATCCTCTCCCCTAAAATGGCTGATAACAGGGAGCAATAGACTGTATTCTCCTGTCCTACAGTCATCCTCTGCCCTGAAATGGCTGATAACGAGGAGCAATAGACTGTATTCTCCTGTCCTACTGTCATCCTCTCCCCTGAAATGGCTGATAACAGGAGGCAATAGACTGTATTCTCCTGTCCTACAGTCATCCTCTCCCCTGAAATGGCTGACAACAGGGGAGCAATAGACTATATTCTCCTGTCCTACAGTCATCCTCTCCCCTGAAATGGCTCATAACAGGGGGCAATAGACTGTATTATCCTGTCCTACAGTCATCCTCTCCCCTGAAATGGCTCATAACAGGGGGCAATAGACTGTATTTTCCTGTCTTACAGTCATCCTCTCCCCTGAAATGGCTGATAACAGGGGCAATAGACTGTATTTTCCTGTCCTACAGTCATCCTCTCCCCTGAAATGGCTGATAACAGGGGGCAATAGACTGTATTCTCCTGTCCTACAGTCATCCTCTCCCCTGAAATGGCTGATAACAGGGGGCAATAGACTGTATTCTCCTGTCCTACAGTCATCCTCTCCCTGAAATGGCTGATAACAGGGGACAATAGACTGTATTCTCCTGTCCTACAGTCATCCTCTCCCCTGAAATGGCTGATAACAGAGGGCAATAGACTGTATTCTCCTGTCCTACAGTCATCCTCTCCCCTGAAATGGCTGATAACAGGGAGCAATAGACTGTATTCTCCTATCCTACAGTCATCCTCTCCCCTGAAATGGCTGATAACAGGGAGCAATAGACTGTATTCTCCTGTCCTACAGTCATCCTCTCCCTGAAATGGCTGATAACAGGGGACAATAGACTGTATTCTCCTGTCCTACAGTCACCCTCTCCCCTGAAATGGCTGATAACATGGGGCAATAGACTGTATTCTCCTGTCCTACAGTCATCCTCTCCCCTGAAATGGCTGATAACAGGGGGCAATAGACTGTATTCTTCTGTCCTACAGTCATCCTCTCCCCTGAAATGGCTGATAACAGGGAGCAATAGACTGTATTCTTCTGTCCTACAGTCATCCTCTCCCCTGAAATGGCTGATAACAGGGGGCAATAGATTGTATTCTCCTGTCCTACAGTCATCCTCTCCCCTGAAATGTCTGATAACAGGGGGCAATAGACTGTATTCTCCTGTCCTACAGTCATCCTCCCCCCTGAAATGGCTGATAACAGGGTGCAATAGACTGTATTCTCCTGTCCTACAGTCATCCTCTCCCCTGAAATGGCTGATAACAGGGGGCAATAGACTGTATTCTGCTGTCCTACAGTCATCCTCTCCCCTGAAATGGCTGATAACAGGGAGCAATAGCCTGTATTCTCCTGCCCTACAGTCATCCTCTCCCCTGAAATGGCTGATAACAGGAGGCAATAGACTGTATTCTCCTGTCCTACAGTCATCCTCTCCCCTGAAATGGCTGATAACAGGGAGCAATAGACTGTATTCTCCTGTCCTACAGTCATCCTCTCCCCTGAAATGGCTGATAACAGGGAGCAATAGACTGTATCCTCCTGTCCTACAGTCATCCAATCCCCTGAAATGGCTAATAACAGGGAGCAATAGATTGTATTCTCCTGTCCTACAGTCATCCTCTCCCCTGAAATGGCTGATAACAGGGGGCAATAGACTGTATTCTTTTGTCCTACAGTCAACCTCTCCTCCGAAATGGCTGATAACAGGGAGCAATAGACTGTATTCTCCTGTCCTACAGTCATCCTCTCCCTGAA
>NW_024400802.1:0-21065 GCF_905171765.1 Bufo bufo | reverse complement strand
GAGTGTTGTAAATAGGTGTAATAGAAGAATGATGGAATTCCACACAGCAAATAGGGTCCAACTTGTCTTTACTTGGTGGTATATTATGTGCAGCTTTAGATCCATACAGTTTACAGCAATAGTCTAGAGTCCCAGCAGGTATTGGCAATATGTGGCAGGAATTATATATATATATTCTGCATCTGGTACATACGCCTTTAAGAATCTGGCAGGTATCTGTCTTCTGCTCTGTCTATTTTCTGCTTTGTTTGGGCCTGACTAGCTATAGAGGTACTTATCTTCTCCTTGTATTTGGAATCTGTACTTACAGGACTGCTCGCAGGGTATGGTGGTTTCTTCCTGGAGATCTGATAGTTCTGAAGTTGGCTGCTTTCTTTGTCATCCAGCTGAGGTAAGGAACTCAGGCTGGGAAAGTTGATTTGGGCCTAGCAAAGGCCTGAATCCTTGGTTGGGATCCCTGCTTTCTGGGAGCTCCTATTCACACAGCCTACCCCAACAGGGGGTGGCTAGTACACTGCCTAGAACTTTCTGTCCTCCCTCTGAAGTAGGATGTGGGAACATTCCACTCCTCCTCAGATAGGGGGAAGCTAGCCTGGAATGGTATATTCCAGTCTAGGTATACTAACTGGCCTTATTCTGTCTACATATTGCTGCCACCTGCTGGTGTACATTAAGAATTACAGCAAATACATTCAATACAGACATAGAAATGGCATACAATATAAATGTAATGTCAGATTACACAGGATGACAACACATCTACACTCTAACATCATGTAGCCGGGTGACAGAGTTTTAGTGACATACCCTGGGATGTTACACATGCGCAAAATAGGGGTGGCCTACTAAAGCAACCGAATTTGGATGCGATCAGAAAAGAGGGTTGGCAGCAATTTTCACGACGTTGAGGAAGAACTCCTGATCACTGTAAGTAATTTGACAATAAAGCAGTGTATTTGATTACATTTCACATGCATGTCAGAACAATCGCTGTATATGCAGATAGAATGTTAAAAAAAATGTGCTGTTGCGAAAATCCCTAATGAGTAGATATTAGTGATTGGTGCACTAAGTATTGTTGTGACATCACAGCCCCATGTCTGTAGCTGATATATGGCAGGCCTCAATCAGTAGTTAATTCAATCAGGTATATAAAAATCTGTATTTTGTGGACGCAGGTCTATGGAAAACCTCTACCACTATTTTGTGGAAGCTGATAGATCGCAGCCCTTAATCAGTATTTTCTGGAAGCATACAAATGCACATAATATACATTTTTATGTTAGAAAGTATATTATAGGTATATCACACCCCTCTGTGTATCACACCTATTGATAGCACAACGTTACCAGTCCTTAACCACCTCCCTTCCGCACGTTGACTATAAACGTCCGGGAGGTGGTTCTCTATTTCTGAATGGACGTTCCAGAACGTCTGTTCAGAAACTGCAGCTGCACGCTAATCGTGCAGCTGCTGATCGGGTTGCCTGCTGTCAGTGACAGCAGGGCAACCCAGAGAGAAGGCAGGGACAGTGCCCAGGTGTCCCTGCCTTCTGGATCGCTGCATAGACAGAGCTCACCGAGCAGTGTGTATGCAGAGCAGGAAGCTCTATGTGCTTCCTGTCCCGGCCCGGCGGTCACTGACCTCCGGGGCCGGAGAGTGCAGGAGCTGTGTGAGGTCTTTCACAGACCTCGATCAGCCCTGCACTGAGGCTGTACAGCGCTGTATTGCGCTGTACAGCCTCTCTGGGGGGGTGTATTTCTCCTGTAACTGGGGCTACTATGTCAGCCCCAGTTACAGGAGAAATCAGCAGTGAAAAAAAAAAGAAAAAGTGAAGTAAATGTCCCCCAGAGGTCTTGTATGACCTTATGGGGGACGAAAAGTGTAAAAAAAAAATAAATAAATAAAGTGTTAAAAAAAGAAAAAAAAAAGAAAAAGGTTTCACATGTAAAAAAAAAAATTCCCCAAGTAAGGAATAAAAAAAAAATGTTAAAAATAGAAAAAATTAAATAAAATAGACATATTTGGTATTGCCGCGTCCGTGACGGGCGGCTCCATAAATATATCACATAATCGACCCAGTCCGATAAACACCGTAAAAAAAATAATAACTGGCAATAAAAAACATTTTTGTCACCTTACACCACAAAAAGTGCAACACCAAGTGATCAAAAAGGCGTATGTCCCACAAAATGGTACCAATAAAACCGTCACCTCATCCCGCAAAAAATGAGCCCCTACATAAGAAAATCTCTAAAAAAAATAAAAAAAACTATAGCTCTTAGAACATGGAGACACTAAAATATCATTTTTTGGGTTTAAAAAAAGCTATTATTGTGTTAAAGTGAAATAAATAAAAAAAAGTATACATATTAGGTATTTCCGTGTCTGTAAAAACCAGCTCTATAAAAATATCACATGACCTAACCCCTCGGGTGAACACCATAAAAAAAAAAAAAAAAAAACGGTGTCAAAACAAGCAATTTTTGTCACCTTACATCACAAAAAGTGCAACACCAAGTGATCAAAAAGGTGTATGTCCCACAAAATGGTACCAATAAAACCTTCACCTCATCCTGCAAAAAATGAGTCCCTACATAAGAAAATCTCTCAAAAAATAAAAAACTATAGCTCTCAGAACAAGGACACATTAAAACATAATTTTTTTGTTTAAAAAATGCTATTATTGTGTAAAACTTAAATAAATAAGAAAAAGTATACATATTAGGTATTGCCACGTCCGTAACAATCTGCTCTATAAAAATCTCACTTGACCTAACCCCTCAGGTGAACGCTGTAAAAATAAATAAATAAAAACTGTGCTAAAACAACCAAATTTTTGGTCACCTTGCCCCATAAAGTGTTATAATGAATGATAAAAAAAATCATATGTACCCAAAAATAGTACCAATAAAACTGGCACCTTATCCCCTAGTTTCCAAAATGGGATCACTTCTTGGGAGTTTCTACTGTAAGGGTGCATCAGGGGGCTTCAAATGGGACATGGCATCTAAAAACCATGTGGAGTTCCTTTTCTTCTGCGCCCTGCCGTGTGCCCATACAGCAGTTTATGACCACATGTGGGGTGTTTCTGTAAACCGCAGAATCTGGGTAATAAATATTGAGTTTTGTTTGGCTTTTAACCATCGATGTGTTAAAGAAAAAATTGGATTAAAATGAGTTCTGTCCTAGGGGCTCAATTCCGGAAAAGAACTGATCAGTTATATCCCCGTGCATTCTGAATGGAGAGCAATCCGCTCAGGACGCATCAGGATGTCTTCAGTTCAGTATTTTTGACTGATCAGGACAAAGATAATTCAGCAGCATGCTGCGGTTTTATCTCCGTACAAAATTCCGGATCAGTTGCCGAATGCCGGATCCAGCATTAATTTACATTGAAATGTATTAGTGCCGGATCCAGCATTAAAAATACCGCAATGCCGGATCCGTTTTTCCGGTCTGCGCAGACCTTTAAAAATGTGAAAGAAAATAAATGCCGGATCCATTTTTCTGGATGACACTGGAGCGAAGGATCCGGCATTTCAATGCATTTGTCATACGGATCAGGATCCTGATCTATCTGACAAATGCCATCAGTTTACATGCGGTTTGATGGATCCGGCAGGCAGTTTCGGCGAAGGAAAATCGTTTCTTTCATATACAATCAGGAGCATAGCTATAGGGGGTGCAGAGGTAGCAGTCGTACCGGGCCCAGGAGCCTGAGGGGGCCCAAAGACCCTTGTGGCACATAAAAAGACACTGGTATTATAGAAAGTGCATGCTGGTCAAATTACACTTCTAGCTGGAGGGAAGGGGTAGGTCAAGAATTTGGCATGGGGGGGGGGGTGTCATTTTTTAATTTTTGCCTCAGGCAGCACGAAGGTAATATCCTTCCCTGCGTCTGGCCACAAAGTACTAAGGGCAGGGGGCCCAAGCTGAATTCCTGCACCAGGGCCCATGAGCCTTTAGCTACGCCCCTGTTACAATGTACTAGGCTACAGGAAGTGGATATCTCAACTAGGAAAGGTGGGTGAGATATCAGAAATCCAGGAAAGATGGGTTGCCTTAGGCCTCTTTCATACGACCATATGGCTTTTTCAGTGTTTGCGGTCCGTTTTTAACAGATCCGTTTTTCAGTTTTTTTGTTTCAGTAGTATTTCCGGTTCTGTTCCGTTCCGTTTTTCCTTTTGGTTTCCGTTTTCCATTGTTTGCTGAGCACTTGGGTTAATGGTGTTGTCGGGCCTGGATTTTTATGGAATGAAGAGCAGGTTGGTAGTGGGGCTCCTCATTCCCTTCCTGTCCAGAACAGGTTTCCTATATACGTAGCTCTCAGCGAGGTGATGGAGCTCAGCTCATTTCTGGGCTATAACGATCTGCACTATGAGCGTGTGTGTGAGGGGGACTGGTTGAATAGACTGTCTATCACCTTAACCGCTGAAGTCTGCTAAAATGACAAAAAGGACACTGTAAGTTTACTCTGTGTTGTGTCGTGCGGCTGGTAGTAGGCCGCCTGTATAGAAAGGGTGATCTTGTGTTTAGTTAGTGCTCAGCCGAGCAGGAATTTATTTTCTTTTTTTGCCTGAATGTAAAGGCCTTAGATTTTTGCTTGTGGATGAAAATAAAGAAAACGGGCAAATCCCTGTGTGAACTGTGCCATTGTGTCACTGTCTCTGACTGCTGTGCCTACCACTACTGAGCTGTAGTGTCGATCGGCACCTCGAGAATTTGTGAAGATGTAGAATATAGTGCTATAGATTTGTAATTGGGAATATTCTAGATTTTTTTTTCAACTGTAACCTCTTTTCTAGCTTGTCGGCCAATGAGAAGGCTGCAATATATTTGTCAGAGCTTAGCAACATCCCAAGCAACCAATAGGAAAGTTGCCGACCCCTTACTATATAAGAACCTCCCCAGCAGCCATTTTCTGCAGTTTTTTTTGCAGTTCTGAGAGAGAGAGCAGTGACATTGCTGTGCTCTGTGCTTTCATCTGGATCCTATTCCTTATCTAATTACATTAGATAGTTAGTTAGCTTATATATATATATATTACATATAGTCAGTGTAGGTTAGATAGTGATACAGTGTAGCTGATAGGTTCCAGTGCAGGGTGTTAGGGAGTGTGATAGGGATTACTGTTTCTCTGCTGTCCATACATACATGCTACAGACATAGTGCTGTGATGTCACCAATCAGTAATATCTACTCAGACCTGATAACATGTGAAGTTGCACGTATTGCACCAAAAAATATGCGCATCATTAGTGCCGATTTGTGCAATCGTGAAAATAATGACTGGAGATCGCGAATTTATTGTGAATATTAAGCGAAAAATTCACAAAATATTGCGCAAACGAATATTGCCTATGCCGCTCATCACTACTGAGCTGACAACACACATCAGTTTTTTACCACGGTCCGTGTTTTTAGCAAGGAAACACGCTCTATTTATTCCATGTTCATGGATCCATCACACCCTTTATAGTCTATGGGTCCGTGAAAACCACAGATGCAACATGGATGTCATCCATGTTTCACGGATCATTAGGAAGAGATGCTTGGGAAAAAAAATTCAGCCGGATGACACACCGACCGCAAAAAACGTACACAAGGACCCAACACGGATCCATCACGGACATTTTCACGGAGGCGTCACTGACCGCCTTACGGATTTAAACGAGGACGTGTGAATGAGGTTTTACAATAACATTTGTGTAAATGCAGTGATTGAAATGACATTTTTGTGAAGGATAATGGGCGCATCTAAAGGGTGATTGTTGAAACATCCACTACACCCAACGACTCATTCGTCGCTCATCGTACCTATCATCGCCTCATGTAAAGGTACCTCAAGTTAATGTTTTTGACGAGATTACTAATTACATGTGTTAGGTTTTCGAAAGAGACTCCAAATATTAATTTGTGGCTCAATATGGTGAATACAGTGAAGCGATAGGAATATATCCTTTATAATGAAAGAAACAACTTGGAAAAGCGAAAAATATATCAGTTGTTCTTTTTGTTTTTTTGTTTTGGGGGTACAATTAGTGAGATGGGGTTTTTTTGCCTCTCCCCCTTTCTTTCGCTCTCTCTGGAGGAGCTAATCTTATTACTTTATGTTGTGCCGCTCCTTTATTATGAAAACGGGGATTCAGCTCACCTGTGTGCGTCTGTGGAATCACTGCAGACCTGCAGCCAGGGGCATAGCTATAGGGGGGCAGAGGTATCAGTCGCCCAAGGGGCCCAAATACTCTTGTGCCGCATAAGAAGACACTGGAATTCTCAAACGTGCATGCTGGTCAAGTAACACCTCTGGCTGGAGGGAAGGGGTTAGGTCAGGAATTTGGCATTTGAATTTTTGGCTCAGATAGAAGGAAGGCTATGGGCTCCCCTGCCCCTGGCCACAAACCACTGAGGGAAGGAGGAGCTGAACTCTTGCACCATGAGCCTTTAGCAACACCCCTGCCTGCAGCAATGTCAGTATACAAAAAGAGAGATGATTGCAGCTTCCATAAAAACAGTGTATTCTTTATTGGCTCCAACAGTACAAACACGTATACACATCGTCCCATTTCAGCCTGTGCTCTACCCCTTTTAACCCCTGCCGTACATGTACTGCCGAAGTCTGGTCTTTAAACAGTCTTTTAAATAGCAGACAGCTGCGGCCATAAGGCTGATCGCATACATTTTCCCTTTCAGATGCTTTGGTCAAATGTGGCCGCGACATCAGAGCAGTCCGGATGCGAAAGCCATGCGCTTCCGCTCGGGTAACAGCGTTCCCCGGCTGAGATGGGGGAACCTGTTACATTGCGCTAATAGACCGAAGCTTTAAGCAGGCTTCGGAGTCTATTAGAGGAATATACTAATACAGGCCACTAGGTGGCAGCACTGCATTGTTATATTGTTAGTTTTCCATGATGCCATTAAGGAACACAGTGGGCAATGCCAGTTATAGTCACGCACTTCAAATCACCCCCCCCTTCCTTAAAATAAAAATACTTAAGCAAGGAAAAAAAATAAACATCATGGGCATCGCCGCGTGCGAAAATGCCCATACAATTAAAACATAACAATATTAATGGCATACTGCAAATGGCTCAACAGAAAAAAAAAAAGCCAATTTGCCATTTTCTGTCACTTTAACTTACCAATATTTTTTTTATAAAAAGTGATCAAAAAGTCGCACATGATTCAAATTGATATTGTCCTGCAAAAAACTGAACCCTCACATAGCCCTGTACACATAACTACAAAAAACATTATAGGGGTCAGAATATGGTGATCATTTTTTTTCCCTCAAAGGTTTTAATTTTTTTTCGATATTAAAACACAAGAAAAATGATATAAATGTGGTATAGTTGTAACCATACTGACCTGGAGAGCGAAGATAACAGGTCAATTTTACTGCATAGTGTACAGTGTAAAAAAATGTATAAAATAAAAACCTTTGTAAGAATTGTGTTTTTTCACAATTCAACCCCATTTGGTTTTTTTTCTGCTTCCCACTACAATGTATGCAACCATAAATGGCGCCATTAGAAACTACAACTTGACCCACAAAAAATAAGCCCTCAGAAGGCTATGTGAACGGTAAAATAAAAAGTTAGTACTATGGGAAGGCAAGGAGTGAAAAACGAAAACGCAAAAATGGAAAATCTCAGGGTCTACTAATGCCTCTTTCAGACGGGCGTTGCGGGAAAATGTGCGTGTGCGTTGCGGGAACACGCGCATTTTTTTCCGAGCGAGTGCAAAACATTGTAATGCATTTTGCACTCGTGTGAGAAAAATCGCGCATGTTTGGTACCCAAACCCAAACTTCTTCACAGAAGTTCGGGCTTGGGATCGGTGTTCTGTAGATTGTATTATTTTCCCTTATAACATGGTTATAAGGGAAAATAATAGCATTCTGAATGCATAATGCATAGTAAAATAGCGCTGGAGGGGTTAAAAAAATAAAATAAAAATTTAACTCACCTTAATCCACTTGATCGCGAAGCCCGGCATCTCCTTCTGTCTTCATCTTAGCTGTGCAGCAACAGGACCTGTGGTGACGTCACTCCGGTCATCACATGATCCATCACCATGGTAAAAGATCATGTGATGGGTCATGTGATGACCGGAGTGACATCACCACAGGTCCTGTTGTTGCACAGCTAAGATGAAGACAAAAGGAGATGCCGGGCTTCGCGATCAAGTGGATTAAGGTGAGTTAATTTTTTATTTTATTTTTTTAAACCCCTCCAGCGCTATTTTACTATGTATTCTGTATTCAGAATGCTATTATTTTCCCTTATAACCATGTTATAAGAGAAAATAATAATGATCGGGTCTCCATCCCGATCGTCTCATAGCAACCGTGCGTGAAAATCGCACCGCATCCGCACTTGCTTCACGCATCCCCATTCACTTCTATGGGGCCTGCGTTGCGTGAAAAACGCAGAATATAGAGCATGCTGCGAATTTCACGCAACGCACAAGTGATGCGTGAAAATCACCGCTCATGTGAACAGCCCCATAGAAATGAATGGGTCGGGATTCAGTGCGGGTGCAATACGTTCAACTCACGCATGGCATCCGCGCGGAATACTCGCCCGTGTGAAAGGGGCCTAAGAGTTAACAATGACTAAGGGCTAGTGTACAGCCCGAAATTCATCAGCTGTGTATACACTCACCTAAAGAATTATTAGTAACACCTGTTCTTTTTCTCATTAATGCAATTATCTAGTCAACCAATCACATGGCAGTTGCTTCAATGCATGTAGGGGGGTGCTCCTGGTCAAGACTAGAGTTGAGCGAACACCTGGATGTTCGGGTTCGAGAAGTTCGGCCGAACTTCCCGGAAATGTTCGGGTTCGGGATCCGAACCCGATCCGAACTTCGTCCCGAACCCGAACCCCATTGAAGTCAATGGGGACCCGAACTTTTGGGCACTAAAAAGGCTGTAAAACAGCCCAGGAAAGAGCTAGAGGGCTGCAAAAGGCAGCAAAATGTAGGTAAATCCCCTGCAAACAAATGTGGATAGGGAAATGAATTAAAATAAAAATAATAAAAATAAAAATGAACCAATATCAATTGGACAGAGGTCCCATAGCAGAGAATCTGGCTTCACGTCAGCAGAGAATCAGTCTCTTCATGCCATAGCAAAGAATCTGGCTTTATGTCAGCAGAGAATCAGTCTCTTCATGCCATAGCAGAGAATCTGGTTTCATGTCAGCGCAGAATCAGTCTTCATGTCATAGCAGAGAATCAGGCTTCACGTCACCCACCACTGGAACAGGCCACTGTCACACATTTAGGCCCCGGCACCCAGACAGAGGAGAGCGGTCCTGTAACAGAGAATCTGGCCTTATGTCAGCGCAGAATCTGTCTTCATGTCATAGCAGAGAATCAAGCTTCACGTCACCCACCACTGGAACAGGCCACTGTCACACATTTAGGCCCCGGCACCCAGACAGAGGAGAGAGGTCCTGTAACAGAGAATCTGGCCTTATGTCAGCACAGAATCTGTCTTCATGTCATAGCAGAGAATCAGGCATCACGTCACCCTGCAGCGTACTCAAGTTGTGTGTAATAGGTGTTTCTGGGTGATGTAGTGCAATGGACACTAACCTGGTACGGCTGACTCTCTGCAAGGGCAGGTGATGATGTAGATAGTTCGTGACGCCAGTGCCAAGTAAACGGTGGCACGCCATTTGCGGATGCAGGAATAAATTGAGGAACACGTGGTATTAAAACAGAACTCCAACTTTAGTAGTTTTCATGCAGAGACAATATTGGAATCGCAGTTTCTTGGCATACAGTCGATTTTGCAATTCGGTCGATGCAGGCAATTACAGCTTTAGCAAGGTGATTACAGAGTGTTAAACACAGGACTTGCAGCACAGGAGCATGCACTCTATTTCTGTCTGATCCTGGAATATAGCAAATCTTCTCCAAGGCCCATTAACCTAGTTCTGGCTTTATATCCTTGGCTGTAGCTTTATCAAGTACCTCCTCTGTTCTTTTGAGTACCTCTTGCTTTCCTGATCTTTGCCTCTGTCCCTCTCAGCTTCCTCAGGTTCTAGAAGCTTCTGCACTCCACACTAGATCAGATTACACTGACCTTCCCTTCCTTGACTGGGCCTTATATAAACTAGGGCTCTCTAGCTCCCTCTAATGACTAGAAGCTGGAATGACACCCCTAGCAGGCCTGTACTTGCAAGTTTCATATTAACAGGGAAATACATGCATTACATTACATGACATTTTATAAAACTGACATATACCAACTTCTCCATAATTAAGGAGGGACGACAGCACACCAAGTGACACTTTGGTAGTGACGGGTATTACAGTCCCCGTACACTACATACCCCACTGCTTTAAGCTGAGTACGACCTCGTACGCCATCATGGGTCGCCCAACTGGAATCTCTACCTGAAACAGAAAATAGAGACATGCAGGCATACATACATGTAGTTCATCTGCATTTACATTCATATCAGGTCCAATTGGCAAAGGTGAAGTGTGGTGACAAGGGGCGTCGTTCTCTTCTCTCAGGATAATGAATGGAACGGGGGCGCTGACCTGGCACAGCGTAACATTATAACCAGGATAGTCCATGACAATGAAGAAGTCCATAATAGAACAGTAAAATAACAGAACTACCCAGGGGTTTCCTGTGGGTGTAGCACAGGCAAGGGCTCACGTGGGGGAGTCCATTCTTGCGCACAAATGTCCAACAAGGTATTACCGGTAGCAACGGTTTGGGAGGAGACACCACCAGAATAGTCAAAGTCTCCTAAACGGACTGGCGGGCGTCCCCTGGTCATCCGAGTAGACCTTCTCAGTACAGGGGTCTCCTCTCCCCTTAGCAACGAAGTAGAAGAGACAGGAGCAACAGGAGGGTCTCCATCAGCGAGACCTTGGTCAGGAACAACTGGAACAACAGGAACAACTGGAACAACAGGAACAACTGGAACAACAATATCCACAAGAGGGGAAACTGGATCCGGGGCATCTTGAACCGGCTCTTCTGGAGGTGAAGAAACAGCAGGGGCCGGAGCAGGCACCAGCAAATTCAACCAAGGTGTCAGAAGCCAATGCATGGGATCAGCGTCATACCTCAGATTACTAACAGCTTGCATAGGATCCTTGGGCTGTATTGATGACTCTGACACAGGATATTCAGATCCAGAACTCTCGGCACTAGGTTCTGGTGTCAGGCAGAGCTTCAACCGGTTTCGGTGTACAATTTGGGATCCCTTGTCTTCCCGGGTGATCTCATAAGTGTGAGTTCCAACATTTGGGATTGCAGTGACAACATAAGGACTTCGCTCCCATTTACTGTCCAATTTACTGGTACGGCGGTTATTCTTTAACCATACCACGGCCCCTATGGTCAAGGGTTCAGCATGGGCTGCCTGATCATAGTCTCTCTGCTGTCGGTCTCTAGCAAAGTCCATACGTTCCTGAACAATGGCTTTGGCTGCATCCAATCGCCTTTGGTGCTCAGCAACCTAGTCGGTGTTAGGTAATGGGTTAATGCAATCAGGTACGTGTATGTCCAATGAATGATCAGCAGGCAATGTCCCTTTGCGCCCAAACATCAAGTAAAAAGGGGTATACCCGGTGGAACAATGTATGGTATGATTGTATGTGAACATGAGCTGTGGCAACAGACTGGGCCAATCTCCTCTGTTCTCAGGAGGCACAGCCCTCAGCATCTCTATCAAGGTCTGATTCATTTTTTCACATAATCCGTTACCTTGAGGATGGTAGGCCGTTGTCCGGATCTTCTTACAGTTGTGTAAGCGGCACAGTTCATGGAACAGATGGGACTCAAAAGCAGGTCCTTGATCGGTGAGGATCTTTTCTGGACATCCATAGGGCAGGAGGAAGTGCTTCCAGAACATTTCGGCTGTAGTCTTGGCTGTCTGGTCTCTCACAGGCACTGCTACAACAAACTTTGTGAAATGGTCAATAATAGTCATGGCATAAGCATACCCTGAGCGACTAGGCTCCAGTTTTACATGGTCGATGGTGACAAGTTCAAGAGGACGGGTACTTACAATGGGTCTCAGTGGTGCCCTCTGATCATGGTGCTCACTTCGTTTCAAGGCACAGGCTACACACTCTCGACACCACTTCTCCATGTCTTCTCTCATGCCCACCCAGTAAAACCGCTGGCGGATAGTAGCCTCAGTCTTTTGGACCCCAAAGTGACCGGATTGATTGTGGTACATCTCCAACACCATACCTGCATCTCGTCGGGGTATGAGAATCTGGTGCACTCTCTCGTTGGACACTAGGTCTAGGCTTCTCCGTAGTAACAGGCCCTTTTGTATGAAGAGTTGATGGCGCTGTCTCCACAGTTTGATGAGCTCAGGATCTGCACTCTTACGCCGAATCCTCTCAGGGGCTCTGCCACTAGTAATGAAGTCCAACAACTCACCCAGCACTCTACTTTCAGACTGTAGTTTCACCCACCTTTCTTCTTTAGGTTCAGGCCTACTGGAGGGTGAAGGAACTGCAGCTCTGTTATTGGTAGCTCGAGCCTGATCCTGTTGAGCAAATTTGTTATAGAAAGCCGGCATCTCTACATCTTCCCAAGCATCTCGCACATCATCAGATGCTGTCTCTGTGGGAAGCCTGGATAAAGCATCAGCATTATCATTAGTACGTCCAGCACGATACTTTACAGAGAAATTATAGTTGGCAAGGCGAGAGGCCCATCTCTGCTCCAAGGCCCCCAATTTAGCTGTATTTAGATGTGCCAGAGGGTTATTGTCAGTGAATGCAATGAACGGGGTGGCGGCCAGATAATCTTTGAATTTTTCCGTCACCGCCCACACTAATGCCAGGAACTCTAGTTTGAAGGAACTATAATTCTGGTCATTTTTCTCAGCTCCTTTCAGGGAGCGGCTTGCATATGCTATCACTCTCTCTTTTCCCTCTTGGACTTGGGCTAACACAGCTCCCAGGCTTCGCTTGCTAGCATCGGTATAAAGATGGAAAGGCTTGCTATAATCTGGATAACCTAACACAGGAGGCTCGGTCAGTTTCTTTTTTAGCAATTGGAACGCTATCTCTCTTTCCTCATTCCACTCAATGGGCACAGGAGTTCTAGGACTTTTCCTGGGTTGCCCCCTCAAGAGCTCCTGGATAGGATCAGCTATTTGAGCAAAATGGGGGATAAAACGTCTATAGTAGCCGGCAAAACCAAGGAAACCCCTCACTTCCTTGACAGTAGTAGGAACCGGCCAATTACGGACAGCTGCTAACTTATCAGGGTCAGGTTGCACTCCCTCTCCGCTTACCACATGCCCCAGGTATCTTACTGCAGGTTTGAGCAGGTGACACTTGGATGGCTTTACCTTCAAGCCATATTTGATAAGGATTTCAAATACTTCTGCCAAATGTTTCAGATGGTCTTCATATGTTTTTGAGTACACAATGACGTCATCTAGATACAGCAGCACTGTTTCGAAGTTTTTGTGACCCAAACACCGCTCCATTAGTCTCTGGAAAGTTCCTGGGGCATTACATAGCCCGAACGGCATACAATTGAATTCGAACAGGCCCATGGGAGTAGTGAAAGCAGTCTTTTCCCTATCTGCAGGGGCCATGGGTACTTGCCAGTAGCCACTGGTCAAGTCCAAGGTGGAGAAATAGGCAGAGGAGCCCAGAGCAGTTAGTGACTCCTCAATGCGGGGCAGTGGGTATGCATCTTTGTGGGTTATTTGATTAATTTTCCTATAATCCACACAGAAACGGATACCACCGTCCTTCTTCTTTACAAGGACCAGGGGTGCAGCCCACGGACTACGGCTGTCCCGGATTACATTAGAGTCTTTCATTTCTTGGATCATTTCTTTTACAGTCTGATATGAAGTAGGTGGTAAGGGTCTGTATCTCTCCTTGATAGGAGGATGAGAGCCAGTAGGTATGGTGTGTTGTATGGCACTCACCTCTCCATAATCAGTAGCATGCTTACTGAAGGCCTGGTGGTACTCTTTGACCAGCTGTAGGATCCCTTCTTGTTGATGTTGGGGGGTAGTCTCGTCCCCTACATGGAGCTCTTCCCACCAGGGCACTTGTGGCTGGGTCACCGGCGAACATCTGCTGGCTGCAGCTGGCGGCTTTTCTGTCACTGGAAGACGAATGATGTCTTGGAAGGACACCTGGGACAGCTGGGCAACACGGCAATGCTTAGTAAGCGCAACAGGATGATCACTCAGGTTAATCAGACGGACAGGTACTTTACCTTGGGAGACGTTCACCAGGCACTTGGCAGCTCTCACATAAGGGTAATCCTCCATCTGGATTGGTTCCACCAGGGCTGGATAATCTCGGCCTTGGACTCCCAGGACAGCACGACACCATAAAAGAGTTTGAGAATTAGGAGGCAAAGTCACAGGCTTAATATCACTAATCCTGGCAGTACAAATTTCTCCTTTCCCATTAGCAAACCTCTGCTGGGCACTTAACACAGTAATAGTCTTTTGAATCACCCTCTTGGATGCAGAGGAAGCAGTGGGCAAAGTCTGGTGTAATACGGCAAGTATTTCTGAATAACAGTTTTTGAAGACATTGGTGCCTAGAATGACAGGATGTCCTCCTCTGTCGCCGGCCTGTACTACTATCACCCCCTGTTGAGGCAAGGTTACTTCTCCCACCTGCAGGGTGGGTTCCCAGTATCCATGAATCTTTACTGGTTTGCCATTGCTGGCGATAATCTCCACCCAGGATTCAGGCGGCTGGGTCAATTGGTTGGTGTCCCAGAACTTTTCAAATGCAGGCAGCTGAATAGTAGTGACTTGAGACCCAGTATCTAATAGGGCTTCAAAGGGGACCCCGTTGATCTCTATATTGATTTTAGGATGGGATCCTACATACCGTGGCATCCAATTTGGATCCTCTGGACCTAGTGTTCTACCTCCCGAGGGGTGGTCCTCAGCCTCAGGGGTTGCCCGTTTAACTGCCAGCACGTGGATTCTGTGTGTCCCAGCTTTTTGCAGTATGTACACACGGGCCACTTACGGCCTTTATTGCGCCTCCCAGGATCCCTGGGGTGAGTCTCTTGGTAAGGAGGTGGGAACGGCCTAGGAGGTGACAGGAATTCTTCTTCTGTCATTATGGGTTTTTCCCATTCCTCTATTTTTCTGCACACCTTCTCTAGACTTTTAGTGAGGTGATTTACTTGCTCTGTCAGCATGGCGATAGTATCGGTAGCTGACACTTGAACAGCTTGGCCGGCCTCCGCTCGGTTAGTGATAAGCGGTTTTGGCCTGCAGGCTGATGACTCAGGTGGGGTGCTTAACTCCGTAGATATTGCTGACCCCAGAATTTTTATAGCCAGTTCTTTAAAGTCCAGAAAGGCACTGTTAGGGTGCTGGGCGGACAGCATCTTTAATTGGGTCCTTATTTGTTCACTAGACGCCCCGGTGATAAACTGTTCCCTTAGGGCAGGGGTGGGGAACCTCCGGCCCGAGGGCCGTATGCGGCCCACGGTATCATTTCATGTGGCCCCCGGCCCCCTGCCAGAACATAATGTGAAAATGCATATGACCCCTTCCATTATGGAAGCGGTCATTAGCATACGGGAGGCACAGGAAGGTGAGAACAGCACTGCACTGGCTGTCCTCACCTTCCCTGGTCTTCTTTCAGCCCCACACTGTGTCCTGACACATCCAGCGTCAGGACGCAGTGCACGTAGACGTGCACTATGACCTGACGCTGTGCGGTGTGAGGTGACAATATAGTGCGGCAGGAAGAAGAACAGGGAGGGTAAGTGAATCTGCCAAGAGGCAGCACCGTACGGAGCTGGAGAGGTAAGTTTATTTGTTTATCTTAAATACAGTATCTGATCTGATGTCTGATTGGGGCTGATCTGAGGCTAAAGGAGGGTGGGGAGGGTCTGATAGGGGTCTGATCTGAGGCTTGGGAGGGTCTGATCTGAGGCTGGGGGTGTCTGATCTGAGGCTGGGGTTTGATAGGGGTCTGATCTGAGACTAGGGGGGCTGATGGGGGCTGATCTGAGGCTGGGGAGGGTCTGATGGGGGCTGATCTGAGGCTAGGGAGGGTATTATGAAGGTCTGATCTGAGGCTGGGGGGTCTTATAGGGGCTGATCTGACCCTGGGGGGTCTGATGGGGGCTGATCTGAGGCTTAGAGGTCTGATGGGAGTCTGATCTGAGGCTGATGTAGGCCTGGGGGGTCTGATAGGAGGCTGATTTCAGGCTGATGGAGGTGGGGGCAGATATTTTGCTGAGAAAGGGACAAAGGCAGGGACAGTTGCGAAGAAAGAGGCAGGGAGAGTGAAAGCTGGGTGAACCCCTCTCTGGACCCCCTGGGTTTAGCCTCCTGCCATTAATGTCAAATAAGTAACATTCTGAACTTAAAAATTAGACTGCTATGTGTGGTCAATATGGCGCCTGTATTGTATGTAATATACTGTATATATATAGTGCAGGCGCTATTTTGTGCTGCAAAAATACAGCCCTCTAGATTATTTTAATTGAAGTGCAATTTCTGTAACTTATCCCTAAGTCAATTATATGTTTGACCAAATACAGCAGTAAAAATTTTTTATTGAGAATTTTGTATGGCCCCCGAATGATGTTACAAATATCCAAATGGCCCTTGGCAGCAAAATGGTTCCCCACCGCTGCCTTAGGGTCTGGTCTTGGTTATCAGCCTCTTTGGGATCTATCTGAATTACAGCCCCTAAAGCCTCCTGAAGTGATAGGGCATAGTCACGGAGGGACTCACCAGACTTCTGTTTCTTGCCAAAGAAGTGCATCTTTATCTCTGAGGCAGTCCTAGTTTCAAAAGTGGCTCTGAGGCGGGTGAATATCTGTTCTAGAGTACTCCGCTCAGCAGCAGGCCAGGATAATACCTCTCTGCGGGCAGCTCCCTCCAGCTGCGCTAGCAGGATTTCCATTTGCTGGTCGGCATTTATAGGGTACAGTCTGAATAATGCCAGCAACTTTTCTTTAAAGTCTCTTAGGGTATGGGTCTCTCCTCTGTAGCGGGGGAACCATGGGGCCCCGAAATAGTAAGGCATGGTAAAAGGCATCATGCTGGGGGCTATAGGATGATTAGGAGCCGCAAGCTCTCCCGGGGCCGGCTGCTCGGGAACTCCCGGTTCTTACATGGTAGTCTATTGAGATATGGCCGCTGGCGACTAAAGGGGCCGGAACAATCCCCTTCCCTCCGGTTACAAGTCCTTACCGGTATCGCCGGGTTTGCGCAGTCCAAGTCTCGAGAGATTCCGGACGTCCTGAGTACGCGGTGACGTAGAAGAAGCAGGGCCGCGGCGGTGCGATGATGACGAGGGGCGGGATTCTCTGTGTCTTTGCAGGGATCCGCCCACGAAGGTCCTCAGCAGCGCGGGAAACTTTACTCCAGGCGGCCGGTGGCCATCTTTAGCAAAACGCTGTCCATTCACTGACAGCAAGCAGGATTGTAAAAAGTCCACAAAACCACACTCCAATGTGGCGATTTTCTTCCTCTGGGTAGCGCAACACTGCACAGCGCTTTTTGGAGATTTTAGGTACACTTTGGGTATGATTTTCAGTCCACAAAGTCCACTTGAATACAACAGGCAAATTGTCACTTTGGTCACAGGGCAACTGTATAAGGCACAAAGTTCACGCTTCTTGCACTATAAAGCGTGCGTATCCTGTTTGTGACGCCAAAAGAGAGGTGCAGCGTACTCAAGTTGTGTGTAATAGGTGTTTCTGGGTGATGTAGTGCAATGGACACTAACCTGGTACGGCTGACTCTCTGCAAGGGCATTTGATGATGTAGATAGTTCGTGACGCCAGTGCCAAGTAAACGGTGGCACGCCGTTTGCGGATGCAGGAATAAATTGAGGAACACGTGGTATTAAAACAGAACTCCAACTTTAGTAGTTTTCATGCAGAGACAATATTGGAATCGCAGTTCCTTGGCATACAGTCGATTTTGCAATTCGGTCGATGCAGGCAATTACAGCTTTAGCAAGGTTATTACAGAGTGTTAAACACAGGACTTGCAGCACAGGAGCATGCACTCTATTTCTGTCTGATCCTGGAATATAGCAAATCTTCTCCAAGGCCCATTAACCTAGTTCTGGCTTTATATCCTTGGCTGTAGCTTTATCAAGTACCTCCTCTGTTCTTTTGAGTACCTCTTGCTTTCCTGATCTTTGCCTCTGTCCCTCTCAGCTTCCTCAGGTTCTAGAAGCTTCTGCACTCCACACTAGATCAGATTACACTGACCTTCCCTTCCTTGACTGGGCCTTATATAAACTAGGGCTCTCTAGCTCCCTCTAATGACTAGAAGCTGGAATGACACCCCTAGCAGGCCTGTACTTGCAAGTTTCATATTAACAGGGAAATACATGCATTACATTACATGACATTTTATAAAAATGACATATACCAACTTCTCCATAATTAAGGAGGGACGACAGCACACCAAGTGACACTTTGGTAGTGACGGGTATTACAGTCCCCGTACACTACAACCCACCACTGGAACAGGCCACTGTCACACATTTAGGCCCAGGCACCCAGGCAGAGGAGAGAGGTCCCGTAACAGAGAATCTGGCCTTATGTCAGCACAGAATCTGTCTTAATGTCATAGCAGAGAATCAGGCTTCACTTCACCCACCACTGGAACAGGCCACTGTCACACATTTAGGCCCAGGCACCGAGGCAGAGGAGAGAGGTCCCGTAACAGAGAATCTGGCCTTATGTCAGCGCAGAATCTGTATTCATGTCATAGCAGAGAATCAGGCTTCACGTCACCCACCACTGGAACAGGCCACTGTCACACATTTAGGCCCAGGCACCCAGGCAGAGGAGAGAGGTCCCGTAACAGAGAATCTGGCCTTATGTCAGCGCAGAATCTGTATTCATGTCATAGCAGAGAATCAGGCTTCACGTCACCCACCACTGGAACAGGCCACTGTCACACAATTAGGCCCCGGCACCCAGACAGAGGAGAGCGGTCCCGTAACAGAGAATCTGGCCTTATGTCAGCGCAGAATCTGTCTTCATGTCATAGCAGAGAATCAAGCTTCACGTCACCCACCACTGGAACAGGCCACTGTCACACATTTAGGCCCAGGCACCGAGGCAGAGGAGAGAGGTCCCGTAACAGAGAATCTGGCCTTATGTCAGCGCAGAATCTGTATTCATGTCATAGCAGAGAATCAGGCTTCACGTCACCCACCACTGGAACAGGCCACTGTCACACATTTAGGCCCAGGCACCCAGGCAGAGGAGAGAGGTCCCGTAACAGAGAATCTGGCCTTATGTCAGCGCAGAATCTGTATTCATGTCATAGCAGAGAATCAGGCTTCACGTCACCCACCACTGGAACAGGCCACTGTCACACATTTAGGCCCCGGCACCCAGGCAGAGGAGAGAGGTCCCGTAACAGAGAATCTGGCCTTATGTCAGCGCAGAATCTGTATTCATGTCATAGCAGAGAATCAGGCTTCACGTCACCCACCACTGGAACAGGCCACTGTCACACATTTAGGCCCAGGCACCCAGGCAGAGGAGAGAGGTCCCGTAACAGAGAATCTGGCCTTATGTCAGCGCAGAATCTGTATTCATGTCATAGCAGAGAATCAGGCTTCACGTCACCCACCACTGGAACAGGCCACTGTCACACATTTAGGCCCAGGCACCCAGGCAGAGGAGAGAGGTCCCGTAACAGAGAATCTGGCCTTATGTCAGCGCAGAATCTGTATTCATGTCATAGCAGAGAATCAGGCTTCACATCACCCACCACCGGAACAGGCCACTGTCACACATTTAGGCCCCGGCACCCAGACAGAGGAGAGCGGTCCCGTAACAGAGAATCAGGCCTTATGTCAGCGCAGAATCTGTCTTCATGTCATAGCAGAGAATCAAGCTTCACGTCACCCACCACTGGAACAGGCCACTGTCACACATTTAGGCCCCGGCACCCAGACAGAGGAGAGAGGTCCTGTAACAGAGAATCTGGCCTTATGTCAGCACAGAATCTGTCTTCATGTCATAGCAGAGAATCAGGCATCACGTCACCCACCACTGGAACAGGCCACTGTCACACATTTAGGCCCAGGCACCCAGGCAGAGGAGAGAGGTCCCGTAACAGAGAATCTGGCCTTATGTCAGCACAGAACCTGTCTTAATGTCATAGCAGAGAATCAGGCTTGACGTCACCCACCACTGGAACAGGCCACTGTCACACATTTAGGCCCAGGCACCCAGGCAGAGGAGAGAGGTCCCGTAACAGAGAATCTGGCCTTATGTCAGCGCAGAATCTGTATTCATGTCATAGCAGAGAATCAGGCTTCACGTCACCCACCACTGGAAGAGGCCACTGTCACACATTTAGGCCCCGGCACCCAGACAGAGGAGAGCGGTCCCGTAACAGAGAATCTGGCCTTATGTCAGCGCAGAATCTGTCTTCATGTCATAGCAGAGAATCAGGCTTCACGTCAGCCACCACTGGAACAGGCCACTGTCACACATTTAGGCCCAGACACCCAGGCAGAGGAGAGAGGTCCCGTAACAGAGAATCTGGCCTTATGTCAGCGCAGAATCTGTATTCATGTCATAGCAGAGAATCAGGCTTCACGTCACCCACCACTGGAACAGGCCACTGTCACACATTTAGGCCCCGGCACCCAGACAGAGGAGAGGTTCATTCAACTTTGGGTTGCCCCACAATATAATGGTAAAATGAAATTAAAAATAGTATTGAATGAGGAAGTGCCCTGGAGTAGAATAATATATTGTTAAGGGGAGGTAGTTAATATCTAATCTGCACAAGGGATGGACAGGTCCTGTGGGATCCATGCCTGGTTCATTTTTATGAACGTCAGCTTTTCCACATTGGCTGTAGACAGGCGGCTGCGTTTGTCTGTAATGACGCCCCCTGCCGTGCTGAATACACGTTCAGACAAAACGCTGGCCGCCGGGCAGGCCAGCACCTCCAAGGCATAAAAGGCTAGCTCTGGCCACGTGGACAATTTGGAGACCCAGAAGTTGAATGGGGCCGAACCATCAGTCAGTACGTGGAGGGGTGTGCACAGGTACTGTT
>NW_024400801.1:0-21033 GCF_905171765.1 Bufo bufo | reverse complement strand
AGGAGAGTTGGGGTAATAGCGTGACACGCTATGTATCGCCTAGCTATATAGACTCTCCATCCCCTCCAATTCCATTGGTTCAACCAATGAGGGTATGCCACTTTAATTGACAAGTATATCTGCCTATCATATGGATCGTATTGGGATTAACCGGTAGGCGGGAGGTGCGGCGTCATATACATGCCGCTACCTCTCCACAAATAGGGCATATTACACTGAAGACACGCACCCATATGTAACTTCGCTTCTCAGATGATACTTACCTTCCACCTATCAGGAGATTAAACAGGTGGGTGAGAGGTGCGCGTCATCACAACGCCGCTGCCTCTCCACCAATGAGGCATATTGCACTGAAGGTTCGTCCCCATACCTAACTCCACCTATCAAGCATGCTGCTTTGAACTTGAGGTACCATGTCATAAAGAAGCCGCTTTCTTTCTGCCAATAGGATGCACCACAGTAGAGACACGCCCCCATACACCGCATCACGCTGCATGTATTCCTTGACAGGGGTGGGGGGTTGGACTAGCGTCATCCTTAATTTAGTAACCCTTTCATTATTGATGGTACGAGAGTCAATAAGTTGCCCTTACAATGCTATAGTGGTCAACAAGTAACCCTTATGATGCTGGGGAAGTGCCAATCACATAAGATATACTCTACCCTATCCCTATAATGTATCAAGTCTGTGGCACAGGATGGGGGGATTAGGTACATATTGTAGGCTAGTCTACCCATTAGTAATACATTTCTCCAATTTGTAGTATATATTGCTTCATGTAGGCACTATTGAACATTGTCCAACCACTTTACAAATCACTAGTCAGACCACACATGGAGTACTGTGTGCAGTTCTGGGCTCCTGTAAACAAGGCAGACATAGCAGAGCTGGAGAGGGTCCAGAGGAGGGCAACTAAAGTAATAACTGGAATGGGGCAACTACAGTACCCTGAAAGATTATCAAAATTAGGGTTATTCACTTTAGAAAAAAGACGACTGAGGGGAGATCTAATTACTATGTATAAATATATCAGGGGTCAGTACAGAGATCTATCCCATCATCTATTTATCCCCAGGACTTTGACTGTGATTTGGGGACATTCTCTGCATCTGGAGGAAAGAAGGTTTGTACACAAACATAGAAGAGGATTCTTTACGGTAAGAGCAGTGAGACTATGGAACTCTCTGCCTGAGAAGGTGGTGATGGTGAGTACAATAAAGGAATTCAAGAGGGGCCTGGATGTATTTCTGGAGCATAATAATATTAATATGCAAAGATTAACCCCTTAAGGACACAGCCTTTTTACACCTTAGGACCAGGCCATTTTTTGAAAATCTGACCAGAGTCCCTTTAAGTGCTGATAACTTTAAAACGCTTTGACTTATCCAGGCCGTTCTGAGATTGTTTTTTCGTCACATATTGTACTTCATGACACTGGTAAAATGGAGTAAAAAAAATAATTTTTTTTGCACCAAAAAATACCTAATTTAACAAAAATTTGGAAAAATTTGCAAATTTCAAAGTTTCAGTTTCTCTACTTCTGTAATACATAGTAATACCCCCAAAAATTGTGATGACTTTACATTCCCCATATGTCTACTTCATGTTTGAATTGTTTTGGGAATGATATTTTATTTTTTGGGGATGTTATAAGGCTTAGAAGTTTAGAAGCAAATCTTGAAATTTTTCAGAAATTTACAAAAACTCAATTTTTAGGGACCAGTTCAGGTCTCAAGTCACTTTGCGAGGCTTACATTATAGAAACCACCCAAAAATGACCCCATCTAAGAAACTACACCCCTCAAGGTATTCAAAACTGATTTTGCATACGTTGTATGCAAATCAAAACTGATTTTTGCATACCCTTTAGGTGTTGCACAAGAGTTATTGGCAAATGGGGAGGAAATTTGAGAATTTCATTTTTTTGTCTAATTTTTCATTTTAACCCATTTTTTCTACTAACAAACCAAGGGTTAACAGCCAAACAAGACTGTATCTTTATTGCCCTGACTCTGCCGTTTACAGAATCACCCAATATGTGGCCGTAAACTACTGTACGGCCACACAGCGGGGCGTAGAGGGAAAGGTGCGCCGTATGGTTTTTGGAAGGCTGATTTTTATGGACTGGTTTATTTACACCATGTCCCATTTGAAGCCCCCTGATGCACCCCTAGAGGAGAAACTCCCTAAAAGTGACCCCATCTAAGAAACTACACCCCTCAAGGTATTCAAAACTGATTTTACATACGTCGTTAACCCTTTAGGTGTTGCACAAGAGTTATTGGCAAATGGCGATGAAATTTGAGAATTTCATTTTTTTGCCTAATTTTCCATTTTAACCCATTTTTTCCACTAACAAAGCAAGGGTTAACTACTGTACGGCCACACAGCAGGGCGTAGAGTGAAAGGTGCGCCGTTTGGTTTTTGGAGGGCTGATTTTGCTGGACTGTTTTTTTGGCACCATGTCCCATTTGAAGCCCCCCTGATGCACCCCTGGAGTAGAAACTCCATAAAAGTGACCCCATCTAAGAAACTACACCCCCTCAAGGTATTCAAAACTGATTTTACAAACTTTGTTAACCCTTTAGGTGTTGCACAAGATTTAATTGAAAATAGAGATACAATTTCAAAATTTCACTTTTTTGGCAGATTTTCCATTTTAATATTTTTTTTCCAGTTACAAAGCAAGGGTTAACAGCCAAACAAAACTCATTATTTATGGCCCTAATTCTGTAGTTTACAGAAACACCCCATATGTGGTCGTAAACCGCTGTACGGGCACACGGCAGGGCGCAGAAGGAAAGGAACACCATATGGTTTTTGGAAGGCAGGTTTTGCTGGACTGTTTTTTTTTACACCATGTCCCATTTGAAGCCCCCCTGATGCACCCCTAGAGTAGAAACTCCAAAAAAGTGACCCCATTTTAGAAACTACGGGATAGGGTGGCAGTTTTGTTGGTACTAGTTTAGGGTACATATGATTTTTGGTTGCTCTATATTACACTTTTTGTGCGGCAAGGTAACAAGAAATAGCTTTTTTGGCACCGTTTTTTTTTTGTTATTTACAACATTCATCTGACAGGTTAGATCATGTGGTAATTTTATAGAGCAGGTTGTCACGGACGCGGCGATACCTAATATGTATACAATTTTTTTTATTTATGTAAGTTTTACACAATGATTTCATTTTTAAAACCCAAAAAATGTTTTAGTGTCTCCATAGTCTAAGAGCCATAGTTTTTTCAGTTTTTGGGCGATTATCTTAAGTTTGGTCTCATTTTTTGCGGGATGAGATGACAGTTTGATTGGCATCTATTTTGGGGTGCATATGACTTTTTCATTGCTTGCTATTACACTTTTTGTGACGTAAGATGACAAAAAATGGCTTTTTTTACACCGTTTTTATTTTTATTTTTTTACGGTGGTCATCTGAGGGGTTAGATCATGTGATATTTTTATAGAGCCGGGCGATATGGACGCGGCGATACCTAATATGTATACTTTTTTTTTATTTATGTAAGTTTTACACAATGATTTCATTTTTGAAACAAAAAAAAATCATGTTTTAGTGTCTCCATAGTCTAAGAGCCATAGTTTTTTCAGTTTTTGGGCGATTATCTTGGGTAGGGTATGATTTTTGTGGGATGAGATGACGGTTTGATTGTTACAATTTTGGCGTACATGCGACTTTTTTGATCACTTTTATTACCTTTTTTGGGAAGTAAGGTGGGCAAAATTTCAATTTCATCATAGTTTTTTAGTTTTTATTTTTATGGTGTTCACCGTTCGGGTAAAGTAACATGACCGTTTTATATATCAGGTCGTTACGGACGCGGCGATACCAAACATGTGTAGGGAATTTTATTTTTTTCATTTTTTATCAGTGATAAATGTGTTTTTTGATTTTTACTTTTTTTTCACTTTTATTCACTTTTTTTTGACCCAGACCCACTTGGTTCTTGAAGATCCAGTGGGTCTGATGTCTGTATAATACAGTATAGAACAATATATATTGTACTGCACTGTATTTTACTTACACTGAACAGATCTATGCCTTTCAGCACAGATCTGTTCAGCACCATGGACAGCAGGACGCCTGAGAGGCGTCCTGTTGCCATGGGAACCTTCCCCGTCTGCTCAGAACTTCGCAGACGGGGAAGGGTAAGGAGGGGATCTCTCGGGGGGCTGTCTGGGGGCTCTCTCCCTCTCCATCGGGGGGCTGCAAAGGCACAGATGGGAGAGGGAGGGAGCTCCCTGCGCTGTTAACCTTTTCCATACAGCGGTCCGTACGGACCGCTGTATGGAAAGGGTTAAACGGCTGACATCGCATCGCAGATGTCAGCCGTTTATACCAGGGTGCCAGCAATGTGCTGGCACCCTGGTATACCCACTGAACACCAATGAATTTTCAAGGGGAGGCGGGCGGGGGATCGCGATCCCGCCTGCCGCACCGCCCGCCTCCCGCACCGCCCGCAACCCTCCCCCTGCACCTCCCGCCACCATAAAAATCATTCGGGGGTGCAGGGGGGGGTGAATAAAACTTTTTTTAGGCATATAAAGTTTCTGATCCCCGCGGTCAGGGACCGCGGGGACCAGAAACTGCAGAAATCGCAGCAAACCGCAGGTCTGAATTGACCTGCGGTTTGCCGCGATCGCCGACATGGGGGGGTCACGGGACCCCCCCGCGCATTTAGCCTAGGTGCCTGCTCAATGATTTGAGCAGGCACCGGGTTCTGATCACTGCCAGCCGCACGGCAGTGATCGAAAATACACAGGGCGTACATGTACGCCCTGTGTCCTTAAGTACCAGGGCACAAGGGCGTACCTGTACGCCCTATGTCCTTAAGAGGTTAAGGGGTTTGAACCAGAAGATACCTCTCCCATAGCAGCTGAAGCATTCCCTTTTGTAATAATGGGAAATCAAATGATAATGAAGCCATTACCATCCACTGTCTTAAATGATATTATTAAGAATTCACCAGACCCCAGAAAACCCCCCGCAGCCACTGTATCATACTTGAAAAGGATGTGTAAGGGACAACAGTACACTGTAGAGGATTACAGATTGATTTTAGAGGGGGTCACAGGATATCAGGATCCAGCAGAAGGTGGTTTTAATTTTGAAACATGTGACACACTTTCAATACCCGGTGCAGATATCACGCCTGCCAATTATCCTTTACGGACTTCTGTCCAGATAGAGTCAATGTGGACTCAAGTATTGGCGCAATTAAAAAAGATGCATGGCGATAGGAAAGATATTGGAATAGCCACAGCGTGTAAACAGAAACCTGGGGAAAGTGTGTCAGATTTTTCAAAGAGATTTAGACAAATCTGGATAGAGGAGGCAGGTTTGGCAACTGCAGATGATATGGGTTTAGTGTATACACAGACATTTGTTGCAAATTTGCTGCCAGAAGTCGCTAAAACTTATAAAATGATTGTTGATAGTTGGCCTACATTGACCCCAACACAAACCACGAGACAAGCCATAGCAAAAGACTCAGCGGGATGTTTTGAGGTCCAAGGGCAGATCATCAAATCATCAGCGCGTGATATACATTTCTCCCAGCCCCCCCCCCCCACCCTCACCATGACAATAGGGGTAGATATACAGACAAGCGCGGTTTCCAGCAGCACACAGGACCTAGACAAACCCCATATGTATGTTTTAGGTGTGAACAACCAGGGCATTTTGTTAGAGACTGCCCTTACCCTCCCCCAGACCAGACTCAGCAAATGCCCATTCAGAATCAACAAACACAGATTAAATATCCCATTCAGTGGGGAATGAATAGAGCAAACCCACAATGAAGGTGCCCAAACTCCATCGCCATGTGTGATCTAACCTGCACTGCAGAAGAAGTAGCGCATGCACAACTCAAATCTCCTTGCAGCAATTCAATCCCCAGAGGCCATTGCCGTCATTAAATGTCAGGCGCACACAACCTCAATGACACTAGTTGCCCAGGGGAACAGGTTAGCAGACAGGCACGCAAAAGCAGCCTCCCATGTCACACAAAAGTGTGCAACCAAAGTTTTTATAAATCCCCCGCTAGTACCGCTCACGCCTGAAAAAAAAAAAAAATAACATAAAGTTGTCCCAGCTCCAAACATTTGCAACATCAGCAGACATCACTCATTGGGAGATTCAAGGGCTGACCAAAGACTCTAGCGGTCTATGGTCAAAGGGAGGAGTAGTATCTAGATGGGAAGACCCTTCCCAACCCCATGGACAATGAGTCCATTAATTCTGATGCCTAGAGACTTGCAGCAGATATAAGAGCAATATGTGGCAAAACTGATTAAGAAATTAAACATTGACTATGATGATATTTCGCTCTTGTTTCCCTTGCCAATAGGTGCACCAATCCACTTACAGGAATAGATGGCGCTGGATTTTCTTTTTGCTTCTTAGGGGGGTTTCTGTGAGTTTATAGGAGAGGACTGCAGATACCAGGGATAAAGTCCAGGCCCATATGGATAAGATCACTGTAATTGAGATAGGGCTATTACTGAGGGATAGAATCCTTTCACAGCTTTGGGTGGTTTTGGAGATTTCCTGTTTTCCATAGGTAACTGGTTGAAGGAAATAAGAGTATATATATCCTCATGTTGTTGTTTTCTCTTTATCATATATATCCTGGTGAGATCCTCCTGCTGTTTGATCAATCGGATCGCCCAGTCACGTGCAGAGAATCACATCCTCATCGCAGCTCCCAGATACACCACGGATCAACCTATGTCTTTGATGGAAAGGATATCCAACTAAACGTTCATCGCCACGCCACACCTTACCACATCAGGATCTGCCTCAGAGTCAACTCCCCAAAGAATCAAACCGAAGGATGGAGCATCATCATGGAGGCAATAACACCCAAGGAGCACCACAATCGACGAGGGCAAGCTGAGGAAACCGAAGATTCAGCAAGAGACTCAAAGAACACAGGGGACATATTACAGAGAGGAGGGAACTGTCGTAGAAAGTTTTATTAAGCATAGGATGACTATAGTAGACTTTCTTTTTGGCTTAGGAATGGTATGTAGGTTTATTTTCTATACGCCTCCCTGTGTAAGGTCTGACCTGATTACGGTTATGAGAGCGTGATCGGGTCAGGTCGTTGCAAGGGAAATTCTATAAATCAGCACTCTGGTCCCTACTCCCCATGTGAAAGCCGCCACCGTTGGTTTGAGAGGGATCTAATGGCTGCTGGCTCTGAGAGCAATGTTCTTAGTGAAAGCTACCAGCGGATCCTCATCAGCAATGGTGGGGTATGGCACACTGATGCCGGTCTCACTGAACCATGGGCGCCCCAACATGGAACATTGGTTGGTGGGACTGGTGTCCATGTGAATGCTATATCACCTTTATTGGTCGACCCTGTTTTAAAAGACCTTCCTCAGGGACTGATCCCCCCTTTCGGAACCATGTCTAACAGAGATTCACTGTGGGTCAGTAGCATATTTGTACCAGATTAAATGGATGTTGTCCGATTAGGGCCACATTTGTTTAAAAGAAGGCTGATTCATTTGGGAGCATTTGCGCATGTTCTGGGTGTGGTAGTGGATGGTGAGTGTGTCATGGTCTTACCTTCTTGCTGTTCTCCTTCGTTTGACATGTGCTGGCGGCCATCTTGGTTTCTGGGTTTCTTGTAGCCTTCCACCCTGCGGCTCCTCCTTCCCACTGGGAGGAGCTGGATGCCTAGCTCATATATATAGGAGGTCTGTGGCGTCAGTTCCCTGCTTGGTCCTCCTGTGTTCACATGCTTCTAAGACTGCTGCTGCTTCTGGTTCCTAATCCTGGCTTCGTCTGACTTCCCTGCTGGTTCCTGATCCTGGCTTCGTCTGACTACCCTGCTGGTTCCTGATCCTGGCTTCGTCTGACTACCCTTCTGGTTTCCTGACCTCTGGCTACGCAAAGACTCTGCGTCGGTTTCACCATCCGTTTGGACTTTTGCTTTATAGCTTGATTTTCAATAAAGCCTTCTTATTTTCACTTATCTCTTGTTGTACGTCTGGTTCATGGTTCCGTGACATTAGGACCAAGCCATGAATTCTGACGGTACAGGGCCATCCTCGCTACCCACGCTGGTTGCCAGACTTGATCAGCAGGATCACCTGTTGGGTCGGTTCGCTGTGGCGTTGCAAACCCTGCTTGAACGCA
Source organism: Bufo bufo (assembly GCF_905171765.1). Taxonomy (NCBI): domain Eukaryota; kingdom Metazoa; phylum Chordata; class Amphibia; order Anura; family Bufonidae; genus Bufo; species Bufo bufo. Next base: position 12,869 of record NW_024400801.1, on the reverse strand, counting down.
CGGCTCATTTCGCTCCTACTGCCGCTCCGGTTGTTGCGCCAGAGTCTACCCCGACACCTGTTGTTGCGCCTGCGGTGTTTCGGGGTATGACCGGTTCTGCCCCTCTTCCACAGCGCTTTGGGGGAGAGCCAACTCAGTGCCGAGGTTTCCTTAACCAGGTGGGCATTTATTTCGAGTTGCTGCCACATGCCTTTCCTACTGAGAGATCAAAGGTGGGCTTCTTGATCTCGCTGCTCGCAGACAAGGCCTTGGCCTGGGCCAGCCCTTTATGGGAGAACAACGATCCGGTGGTTGCCGAGTTTTCCGGTTTCGTTGCTTCTCTTCGGAGGGTATTCGATGTGCCGGCTCGTGCTGCCTCTGCTGCGAAGCTCCTTATGTCCATCAGACAGGGTTCACGATCCGTAGCCGAATACGCCATTGAGTTTCGTACCCTGGCAGCAGAGGTGGGCTGGAATAATGAGGCTCTGGTCGCTGCTTTCTCTCATGGTCTCTCGGATGCCTTGAAGGATGAGGTTGCAGCTAAGGACCTACCAGTGGAGCTCGAGGCTCTTATTTCTTTCCTGATTTTGATTGACACCAGACTCAGGGAGAGACCTTCCTTTAAGGAGAGCCTGCGGAGGTCTTCTAACAGATTGGCGCCTACGTTTGCTATCCCACCCGTGCCTCCCTCTCCTCCCACGCCTCCTGGGGATGACTTGTCTGGGGGTGAACCCATGCAGCTGGGGTTTGCTCGCCTGTCCGAGGGGGAGAGGGCACTCCGGAGACGCGAGGGCCGATGCATGTACTGTGGTCTCGGTGGGCATTTTCGGTTGGCATGTCCGAACCGTCCGGGAAACGCTCGCACCTGAGATCCTGTCGGGGGCAGATCTTGGGTGGAGTCTCCTCGTCCCCGGTTTCCCGTGTTGACAAACCACTGATCACTGTTGTCCTCTCCTGGGTCGGGGGCTCGGTGACGACCCAGGCGTTGGTGGACTCTGGTGCTGGTGGTTTGTTCATTGATAGTATGTTCGCTGCCGCCAATTCCATTCCTCTGCAAGCTCGAGGTTCCCCACTGGCTCTTGAGGCGATAGACGGCAGACCCCTTCTGCCGCCACACGTGACTCATGAGACCCTTCCAGTGGGGATAGCCATTGGTGCCGTTCACAGAGAGTCGGTCTGCCTCCAGGTTATTTCGTCTCCACACTACTCGGTGGTCTTGGGGTACCCCTGGCTCCAGAAGCATAATCCGACTTTCGATTGGAGATCGGCCGAGATCCTCTCGTGGTCACCGCAGTGTGGGGCTAGTTGCATCCATGGGTCTGCCAAGTTGCTGTGTACTTCCTCGGACTCTCTGTTGCCTCCTGAATACGAGGAGTACCGGGATGTATTCGATAAGGTGCGTGCGGTTGCCCTACCTCCGCACCGCCCATACGATTGTGCCATAGAGTTACAATCTGGTGCCGTTCCTCCTCGTGGCAAGGTCTATCCACTGTCGGTAGCGGAGAATGAGGCCATGGAGGAGTACGTGAGGGAGGCGCTTTCACGCGGACACATTCGCAAATCCTCGTCCCCGGCAGGGGCTGGATTTTTCTTTGTGAAAAAGAAGGGCGGTGAGTTGAGGCCTTGCATCGATTACAGGGGTCTCAATCGCATCACGATCAAGAACGCTTACCCGATACCCTTGATTTCCGAGCTGTTCGATCGCCTTAAAGGGGCCACGGTCTTTACCAAACTCGACCTGAGGGCGGCATATAACCTGGTAAGGATCAAGGCGGGCGATGAGTGGAAGACCGCGTTTAACACCAGGACCGGTCATTATGAATCCTTGGTTATGCCCTTTGGGTTGTGCAATGCGCCCGCAGTCTTTCAGGAATTCATCAACGATGTTTTCCGTGACCTGTTGCAGCAGTGTGTGGTGGTCTATTTGGATGACATCTTGGTATATTCTGAATCCATGGAGGCCCACATTCTGGATGTCAGGCGAGTGTTGCAACGGTTACGAGAGAACAAGCTGTTCGGTAAGCTTGAGAAATGCGAATTTCACCGATCCCAGGTAACCTTCTTAGGGTACATCATTTCCGCTGAGGGGTTCTCCATGGATCCTGAGAAGGTTTCGGCTGTCTTACAGTGGCCCCAGCCCAGTGGTCTTCGTTCCCTGCAGCGCTTTTTGGGCTTCGCCAATTATTATCGGAAGTTCATCAGGGACTTTTCCATGCTGGCCAAGCCTCTCACGGATCTGACCAGGAAGGGCAGTAATTCCCAGGTCTGGCCGCTCGAGGCCATCCGAGCTTTTGAGGCCCTAAAGTCCGCCTTTGTGTCGGCTCCGATTCTGTCGCATCCCAACCCTGGGTTGCCCTTTGTCCTCGAGGTGGACGCGTCTGAGACGGGAGTAGGCGCCCTTCTGTCTCAGCGTAGAACACCAGAGGGTCCTCTGCTTCCTTGTGGGTTTTACTCCCGGAAACTGTCTCCCGCGGAGTGCAACTATCAGATTGGTGACAGGGAGTTATTGGCCATCGTGCAGGCCCTTAAAGAATGGAGGCACTTGCTCGAGGGTTCGGTGGTTCCGGTTCTCATCCTGACGGACCACAAGAATCTGACCTACCTTTCTGAGGCCAAGAGATTGACACCACGTCAGGCCAGATGGGCTCTGTTCTTGTCACGTTTTAATTACGTGGTCTCCTACCTACCCGGTTCCAAGAACATCAGGGCGGATGCCTTATCACGGCAGTACTCCGAGCTGTCCAGGGAGGAGTCGATTCCGACCTCGGTCATACCTCCGAATCAGATCTTGGCCGCCATTCGCACCAGCCTGACCTCTCCCCTGGGTGAGCAGATTTTGGTCCATTGGCGTGGTTATGGTCCAGAGGAGCGTTCCTGGGTTCCCTCCGCAGATGTCCATGCTCCTGCCTTGCTCCGAGCCTTCCACGCACGCTTCCCTCAGAAACCGTTTTTTGCTCCGCGGAGGAGGGGCCCTTGAGGGGGAGGTACTGTCATGGTCTTACCTTCTTGCTGTTCTCCTTCGTTTGACATGTGCTGGCGGCCATCTTGGTTTCTGGGTTTCTTGTAGCCTTCCACCCTGCGGCTCCTCCTTCCCACTGGGAGGAGCTGGATGCCTAACTCATATATATAGGAGGTCTGTGGCGTCAGTTCCCTGCTTGGTCCTCCTGTGTTCACATGCTTCTAAGACTGCTGCTGCTTCTGGTTCCTAATCCTGGCTTCGTCTGACTTCCCTGCTGGTTCCTGATCCTGGCTTCGTCTGACTACCCTGCTGGTTCCTGATCCTGGCTTCGTCTGACTACCCTTCTGGTTTCCTGACCTCTGGCTACGCAAAGACTCTGCTTCGGTTTCACCATCCGTTTGGACTTTTGCTTTATAGCTTGATTTTCAATAAAGCCTTCTTATTTTCACTTATCTCTTGTTGTACGTCTGGTTCATGGTTCCGTGACAGAGTGTTTGAGCGCCACCCACCGCCACTCTCGGGAAATGTGCGAATGTGTACCTTCCAGGTCTAAAGAGTATTTCTATTGGTCAAGGCATGAGGTGGAATGTACCTGCCTATCTGTAACATTACTGGGCAGCCATGTGCCATGGAGGGCGGGGTTAGCCCAGTAAACGATCTAACCCGAACATCCTATCTATGTGTAGAGCTTGCATGCCTCACCTTTTTTTCTTACTTTTCTTTCTTATCTCTTTTCACTATGCAGGAGATTTTTTCCTACTGTGCGCCAAATTACACAGAAGGTTTTTTTTTTATCTCCTTCATAGTCTTTAGTGTCTTCATGTGTCACATACACACACGCACGTTATATATATATATATATATATATATATACATAGATACACACGCACGTTATATATATATATATATATATATATATATATATACATATATACAAACACACACACGGCCTTAGATGGAGGAAAGCGTACAGTGATCCCGTTTTTATATATATATATAAAAGTTGGGATCAATGGTTGGATTGAAAGGGATTTTCATAAATCTTTTGATACATCACAGATAAGACATATATTATACAAGCCTCATCTCTTGTGGCATGCAGCACATCGAATTAGCACATAACACACCCTCTGCCAGTGCTGGACACAATAGCAGCATCTCTGAACAAAGGAGCTATTTAACATCTCACCTCACATACAATGAAACAAACTAAGATAGCCTATTCAACTTGTTAGCATATAGAGGAAAACCTGTTCAATGTAAAATAGCTCTTTTGCAAGTATTGTATATAGCAGATACCAGCATTGTTTAACAAAGTTTCAACTGTATTTTGACAACACATGTTCCCAAGGCCTCTTTAGAAATACCAGGATTGTTCCAATTGGACCTTGAGAGACAATATGCGCCCACCCCCAAAAAGCCCTATAAGTATGTGCTGAAAAATAAAGATGTCAGATATTTAACAACCTAAGTTCGGTCTGGGCTGATATTTATCTCTCTGATCAGAAGCAAATGGGATATTCGTTGCACAGGGAAATATTCACCGGTTGGAGGTCTGATGCCTCATCTTAGCATACCAGCATAAACCTGCCTGAAGAAAACCGCTAACAGTTACTAGTCGCAAGTCTTGTCCAGCTTAGCAGATACTGAGTGCATGTTCGGAGGCCAACAGCTATGGTCTCCCTGTGTGTCAGATGTGTGAATGAATGATGGATGTCTGTGATACAGGAATATAAGAACAATTCTTACTCACTACAATAGGAACCCTTATATAAAAGACCAAAAGGGACACCACCAATTCACCATCTGAAAACACACCATAGTGTGCCACACCTGGGCAGTTGTGGTGCTACATACCCTCCAAAGGAGTGGCATCACCGCCCTCCTGGTGGAGTTGAAGTGACATACACTTGGTACCTAATAAAGCACCAGCAATGGCTATAGAGTATTAGTGAGGTAAAAAAAAGTAAATGATACAGTTTGAGGTTTTAATATATATATAGGACCCCTAAAAGGATTATTTGGTCAGTTGACCGTGTTTTGACTTTTGCTATTTCACCCCAATTACAGAATCACGGCCTATTGGAATCACTTATGTATAAAACAATGTGGACACCTCAATAGCAGTAGTATTAGACCACTTTTTAACTCCAATTACAGAATCAAGGCCTAATAGAATTACTTATCTATAAAACAAAATAACTGGAAAAAATACTGTGCTTTTTCAAGTTAACTACAGAATCAAGGCGTTATAGAATCTCTTATCTATAACTCAATGTGGACACTCCTATAGCAGTAGTATTAGACCACTTTTGTCACCCCAATTAATGCATCAAGTTGTAATAGAATTGTTTATCTATTAACCAAAGGGGGACACTGTTCAATCAGTCCTTGCATTCTCCCTATGCTCTCCCTATAGGGTGTATAAAGTCTCCCTATGATCTCTCTACACTGCCCCTGCGCTGTTCCTGAACTCTTCCTATCCTAAATTTTACAATTATAGGCTTTCTTCATTACTGTTCCTAGTGTCACAGTAAAATGGCGGAGACCAGGCAGGATGAGGGTTTTATAAGGCTGTGACATCACAGAGGCTGGCTGATTGGCTGGCTGCATGGCATTATGGGTGATCCCTCATTCTCAGGTTTCTTACTTTCACTATGTAACATGTGCAGCAACTATTTTAGATAGAATCTGATTTGTTACCACAAAATGCGAGAAATTCCACTTCACTAACTTTGACCCCCCACCACACTAAACATCCGCTCTGATGTCACACTACTGGCCGGACAGGAAAGCTTGTCCAGGGCAAACTCGGCCAGTTGCAGCCACAATTTAAGTTTGGATGCCCGGTAGTCCAGGGGATCTTGGATTTGGGGTGACAACGTGCACTCCACGTATGCCACCAGCTGCTTGTTCAGGTTATGCTGCATGTCCTACTGCTGCTGGATGGTTTCTTCAGTAGGTGGGTGAAGAAACATGCTCATCAGAGACTCGAGGCTCAAGTTGCTGCTGATGGAGCTGGTGTTGCTCCTGTCCCTCAAGTCAACCCCTCCCCCAGCAGTCATGGTAGTGGAGCATGAGCGCAGAGGGTCCCCCTGGTTATACCTAAGTGAGGATGAGCAATGGCACACATAGGCAGTGATCAATCGACTACATATGATGTCTCGATAGTAGTTGAGTTGATCATTCCTCTTAGAAAGTGGGAAAAATACCCTATTTTGGCCCAGGAGCGAGGATCTAACATCGTGGAAAGCCAGTAGTCATCCCTCTGCTGAATAGTGATTATGTGGCTGTCATATTGCAAGCAACTCAGCATGCATCTGGCCATTTGTACAAGGGAATTGGAAGGACTCCCTGCTTCCATCTCCATTGGATACTGTCATGGTCTGTCGGGGTCATCTGCCTGGTGTTCCTCATCTCTTGGGCAGATAAACCACCTACTTCTGTATACAATTCCTGGGCGTTAATGTCCTCCTCTTTGTCCTCATCCCTCTCCTCCACCAGTTGAGCCCCCACAGGGCTCCGGTGGCCGTAAGATGTAGGCGCCTCATCTCCTATCCCCTGGCCAGTCAGATTTATCAGCATCTGCTCCAGGACGTGAAGGAGTGGAATTGCATCATTCATCTCATAGTTTTGGCAACTGACTAATCAAGTGCCCTCCTCAAAGGGCCTGAGCAAACGGCAGGTCTCTCACTTGAGCTGCCACTGGCTAACGTAAGTTACACAGAGGAGTACTACTGTCCACCTACAGCATCAAAAAATCGTTCACAGCCTTCCTCTGCTCATATAGTCTGTCCAACAGGTGGACATGCCACATATAAGGTGTGAAATAAATTAAGTGGTAAATGAACATGAATGGAGCTAATTGTACTTAAATTGTCAAATCTCCATTTTCTGAGTTTTTATGCCTAAAATCTATGATTGAGAAATATGAGTCACCATCACTTAATTCGTTAAAGGAAGTGGACACCACAAATAGGGAACTGCTTGGCATAATGTAATATATACAGACAGAGGGACTTTTGCAGATAGATGACTTATGTCTATGATATATATGAGTAATGCCTGTGTGTCTACGTGTCATTTTTCATACCATCATATTTCTGATTGGTTGCTTTAATAAATACTTATGATTGTACATATTAAAATTAATGGCTAAAGGGGGGTTGCTAGATCCACAATCAGGGCCGGTGCAAGGATTTTTGCCGCCCTAGGCAAGATAAAAAATGCCGCCCCCCCCCCCTTGTCACTCTCATTTCCATTCCCCCCCCCCCTTTAACACTCTCATTTCCATTCCCCCCCTTTAACACTCTCATTTCCATTCCCCCCCTTGACACTCATTCCCCCCCCCCTTGTCACACTAATTTCCTCCCCCCCTTGTCACTCTCATTTCCATTCCCCCCCCTTGTCACTCTTATTTCCTCCCCCCACCTTGTTACTCTAATTTCCATTCCCCCCACCTTGTCACTCTCATTTCCATTCCCTCCCCCTTGTCACTCTCATTTCCATTCCCCCCCCCTTGTCACTCTCATTCCTCCCCCCCTTGTCACTCTCATTTCCATTCCCCTCTTGTCACTCTCATTTCCATTCCCCCCCCTTGTCACTCTCATTTCCATTCCCCCCCTTGTCACTCTCATTTCCATTCCCCCCCCCTTGTCACTCTCATTTCCATTCCCCCCCTTGTCACTCATTCCCCCCCCTTGTCACTCTCATTTCCATTCCCCCCCCTTGTCACTCTCATTTCCATTCCCCCCCTTGTCACTCTCATTTCCTCTCCCCCTTGTCACTCTCATTTCCATTCCCCCCCTTGTCACTCTCATTTCCTCCCCCCTTGTCACTCTCATTTCCATTCCCCCCCTTGTCACTCTCATTCCCCCCCCCTTGTCACTCTCATTTCCATACCCCCCCTTGTCACTCTCATTTCCATTCCCCCCTTGTCACTCTCATTTCCATTCCCCCCTCCTTGTCACTCTCATTTCCATCCCCCCCCTTGTCACTCTCATTTCCATTCCCCCCCTTGTCACTCTCATTTCCTCCCCCCCTTGTCACTCTCATTTCCACCCCCCCCCTTGTCACTCTCATTTCCATTCCCCCCTTGTCACTCTCATTTCCATTCCTCCCCCCTTGTCACTCTCATTTCCATTCCTCCCCCCTTGTCACTCTCATTTCCATTCCCCCCTCTTGTCACTCTAGGGACTCCCTTGTCTCTCTCCCCCCCCCTCCCTTGTCACTCTCATTCTACCCCCCCTTGTCACTCTCATTTCCTCCCCCCCTTGTCACTCTCATTTCCATTCCCCCCCCCTTGTCACTCTCATTTCCATCCCCCCCATGTCACTCTCATTCCTCCCCCTTGTCACTCTCATTTCCATTCCCCCCCTTTAACACTCTCATTTCCATCCCCCCCCTTGACACTCATTCCCCCCCCTTGTCACTCTCATTTTCATCACCCCCCCTTGTCACACTCATTTCCTCCCCCCCTTGTCACTCTCATTTCCTCCCCCCCTTGTCACTCTGATTTCCATCCCCCCCTTGTCACTCTCATTTCCATTCCCCCCCCTTGTCACTCTTATTTCCATTCCCCCCCCTTGTCACTCTCATTTTCTTTCCCCCCTTGTCACTCTCATTTCCATCCCCCCCCCTTGTCACTCTCATTTCCATCCCCCCCCCCTTGTCACTCTCATTTCCGCCCCACCCCTTGTCACTCTCATTCCCATTCCCCCCCTTTAACACTCTCATTTCCATTCCCTCCCTTGACACTCATTCCCCCCCCCTTGTCACACTCATTTCCTCCCCCCCTTGTCACTCTCAATTCCATTCCCCCCTTGTCACTCTCATTTCCTCCCCCCACCTTGTCACTCTCATTTCCATTCCCCCACCTTGTCACTCTCATTTCCATCCCCCGCTTGTCACTCTCATTTCCATTACCCCCCCCTTGTCACTCTCATTTCCATTCCCCCCCTTGTCAATCTCATTCCCCCCCCTTGTCACTCTCATTTCCTCCCCCACCTTGTCACTCTCATTTCCATTCCCCCACCTTGTCACTCTCATTTCCATCCCCCGCTTGTCACTCTCATTTCCATTCCCCCCCCCTTGTCACTCTCATTTCCATTCCCCCCCTTGTCACTCTCATTCCCCCCCCCTTGTCACTCTCATTTCCATTCCCCCCCCTTGTCACTCTCATTTCCATTCCCCCCCCCTTGTCACTCTCATTTCCATTCCCCCCCTTGTCACTCTCATTTCCATTCCCCCCCTTGTCACTCTCATTTCCATTCCCCCCCTTGTCACTCTCATTTCCTCCCCCCCCTTGTCACTCTCATTTCCTCCCCCCCTTGTCACTCTCATTTCCATTCCCCCCCTTTGTCACTCTCATTTCCTCCACCCCCCTTGTCACTCTCATTTCCATTCCCCCCCTTGTCACTCTCATTTCCATTCCCCCCTTGTCACTCTCATTTCCCCCCCCCCTTGTCACTCTCATTTCCATACCCCCCCTTGTCACTCTCATTTCCATTGCCCCCCTTGTCACTCTCATTTCCATTCCCCCCCCTTGTCACTCTCATTTCCACCCCCCCCTTGTCACTCTCATTTCCATTCCCCCCCCTTGTCACTCTCATTTCCATTCCCCCCCTTGTCACTCTCATTTCCATACCCCTTCTTGTCACTCTCATTTCCATACCCCCCCTTGTCACATTCATTTCCACCCCCACTTGTCACTCTCATTTCCATTCCCCCCCCCTTGTCACTCTCATTTCCATTCCCCCCCCTTTAACACTCTCATTTCCATTCCCCCCCTTTAACACTCTCATTTCCATTCCCCCCCCTTGACACTCATTCTCCCCCCTTGTCACTCTAATTTCCATCCCCCCCCTTGTCACTCTCATTTCCATTCCCCCCCTTGTCACTCTCATTTCTATTCCCCCCCTTGTCACTCTCATTTCCATCCCCCCCTTGTCACTCTCATTTCCATTCCCCCCCTTGTCACTCTCATTTCCATTCCCCCCCCTTGACACTTATTCCCCCCCCCTTGTCACTCTCATTTTCATCACCCCCCCTTGTCACACTCATTTCCTCCCCCCTTGTCACTCTCATTTCCTCCCCCCCTTGTCACTCTCATTTCCATTCCCCCCTTGTCACTCTCATTTCCATTCCTCCCCTTGTCACTCTCATTTCCATTCCCCCCCTTGTCACTCTCATTTCCGACCCCCCCCCCTTGTCACTCTCATTTCCATTCCCCCCCCTTGTCACTCTCATTTCCATTCGCCCCTTGTCACTCTCATTTCCATTCCCCCCCTTGTCACTCTCATTTCCATTCCCCCCCCTTGTCACTCTCATTTCCATTCCCCCCCCCTTGTCACTCTCATTTCCATTCCCCACCCTTGTCACTCTCATTTCTGCCCCCCCCCCCTTGTCACTCTCATTTCCATTCCCCCCCTTTAACACTCTCATTTCCATTCCCCCCCCTTGACACTCATTCCCCCCCCCTTGTCACTCTCATTTTCATCACCCCCCCTTGTCACTCTCATTTCCTCCCCCCCCTTGTCACTCTCATTTCCATTCCCCCCCTTGTCACTCTCATTTCCATTCCCCCCCTTGTCACTCTCATTTCCTTCCCCCCCTTGTCACTCTCATTTCCCCCCCCCCTTGTCACTCTCATTTCCATACCCCCCCTTGTCACTCTCATTTCCATTGCCCCCCTTGTCACTCTCATTTCCATTCCCCCCCCTTGTCACTCTCATTTCCACCCCCCCCTTGTCACTCTCATTTCCATACCCCCCCCCTTGTCACTCTCATTTCCATTCCCCCCCTTGTCACTCTCATTTCCATACCCCTTCTTGTCACTCTCATTTCCATACCCCCCCTTGTCACATTCATTTCCACCCCCACTTGTCACTCTCATTTCCATTCCCCCCCCCTTGTCACTCTCATTTCCATTCCCCCCCCTTTAACACTCTCATTTCCATTCCCCCCCTTTAACACTCTCATTTCCATTCCCCCCCCCCTTGGCACTCATTCTCCCCCCTTGTCACTCTAATTTCCATCCCCCCCCCTTGTCACTCTCATTTCCATTCCCCCCCTTGTCACTCTCATTTCTATTCCCCCCCTTGTCACTCTCATTTCCATCCCCCCCTTGTCACTCTCATTTCCATTCCCCCCCTTTAACACTCTCATTTCCATTCCCCCCCCTTGACACTTATTCCCCCCCCCTTGTCACTCTCATTTTCATCACCCCCCCTTGTCACACTTATTTCCTCCCCCCTTGTCACTCTCATTTCCTCCCCCCCTTGTCACTCTCATTTCCATTCCCCCCTTGTCACTCTCATTTCCATTCCTCCCCTTGTCACTCTCATTTCCATTCCCCCCCTTGTCACTCTCATTTCCGACCCCCCCCCTTGTCACTCTCATTTCCATTCCCCCCCCCCCCTTGTCACTCTCATTTCCATTCGCCCCTTGTCACTCTCATTTCCATTCCCCCCCTTGTCACTCTCATTTCCATTCCCCCCCCCTTGTCACTCTCATTTCCATTCCCCCCCCCTTGTCACTCTCATTTCCATTCCCCACCCTTGTCACTCTCATTTCTGCCCCCCCCCCTTGTCACTCTCATTTCCATCCCCCCCCTTTAACACTCTCATTTCCATTCCCCCCCCTTGACACTCATTCCCCCCCCCTTGTCACTCTCATTTCCATTCCCCCCCCTTGTCACTCTCATTTCCATTCCCCCCCTTGTCACTCTCATTTCCATTCCCCCCCCTTGTCACTCTCATTTCCATTCCCCCCTTGTCACTCTCATTTCCATTCCCCCCCCCTTTAACACTCTCATTTCCATTCCCCCCCTTGACACTCATTCCCCCCCCCTTGTCACTCTCATTTCCATTCCCCCCCCCTTGTCACTCTCATTTCCATTCCCCCCCTTGTCACTCTCATTTCCTCTCCCCCTTGTCACTCTCATTTCCATTCCCCCCCTTGTCACTCTCATTTCCTCCCCCCTTGTCGCTTTCATTTCCATTCCCCCCCTTGTCACTCTCATTTCCATTCCCCCCCTTGTCACTCTCATTCCCCCCCCCCCTTGTCACTCTCATTTCCATACCCCCCCTTGTCACTATCATTTCCATTTCCCCCCTTGTCACTCTCATTTCCATTCCCCCCTCCTTGTCACTCTCATTTCCAACCCCCCCCCTTGTCACTCTCATTTCCATTCCCCCCCCCCTTGTCACTCTCATTTCCTCCCCCCCTTGTCACTCTAATTTCCATCCCCCCCCTTGTCACTCTCATTTCCATTCCCCCCTTGTCACTCTCATTTCCATTCCTCCCCCCTTGTCACTCTCATTTCCATTCCCCCCCTTGTCACTCTAGGGACTCCCTTGTCTCTCCCCCCCCCCCTCCCTTGTCACTCTCATTCTACCCCCCCTTGTCACTCTCATTTCCTACCCCCCTTGTCACTCTCATTTCCATTCCCCCCCCCTTGTCACTCTCATTTCCATCCCCCCCATGTCACTCTCATTCCCCCCCCTTGTCACTCTCATTTCCATTCCCCCCCTTTAACACTCTCATTTCCATCCCCCCCTTGACACTCATTCCCCCCCTTGTCACTCTCATTTCCATACCCCCCCCTTGTCACTATCATTTCCATTTCCCCCCTTGTCACTCTCATTTCCATTCCCCCCTCCTTGTCACTCTCATTTCCATCCCCCCCCTTGTCACTCAAATTTCCATTCCCCCCCCCTTGTCACTCTCATTTCCATTCCCCCCCCCCCCTTGTCACTCTCATTTCCATTCCCCCCCTTGTCACTCTCATTTCCTCTCCCCCTTGTCACTCTCATTTCCATTCCCCCCCTTGTCACTCTCATTTCCTCCCCCCTTGTCGCTTTCATTTCCATTCCCCCCCTTGTCACTCTCATTTCCATTCCCCCCCTTGTCACTCTCATTCCCCCCCCCT
>NW_024400800.1:0-21064 GCF_905171765.1 Bufo bufo | reverse complement strand
ATTTCAATGGTTCCGCAAAAAAAAACGGAATGTGTTCCGTATGCATTCCGTTTCCGTATTTCCGTTTTTCCGTTCCGTTGAAAGATAGAACATGTCCTATATTTGGCCGCAAATCACGTTCCGTGGCTCCATTAAAGTCAATGGGTCCGCAAAAAAAACGGAACACATACGGAAATGCATCCCTTTCCGTTCCGTTTCCGTTCCGTTTTTTCTGAACCATCTATTGAAAATGTTATGGCCAGCCCAATTTTTTCAATGTAATTATTGTATACTGTATATGCCATACGGAAAAACGGAACGGAAACGGAAACACAACGGAACCAAAAAAATCGAACAACGGATCCGTTAAAAACGGAACGCAAAACACTGAAATGGACATACTGTAGTATGAAAGAGGCCTAAGGAGAATAGCAGAAACTCCTAATGCTGGCCATACATGTAATGATTGCGGAGACCCTCAAATGCCAGGGCAGTACAAACACCCCACAAATGACCCCATTTTGGAAAGAAGACACCCCAAGGTATTCGCTGAGGGGCATATTGAGTCCATGAAAGATTTAAATTTTTGTCCCAAGTTAGCGGAAAGGGAGACTTTGTGAGAAAAAACAAAAAAAAAATCAATTTCCGCTAACTTGTGCCAAAAAAAATAAAATTCTATGAAATCGCCATGCCCCTCATTGAATACCTTGGGGTGTCTTCTTTCCAAAATGGGATCACATGTGGGGTATTTATACTGCCCTGGCATTTTAGGGGCCCTAAAGCGTGAGAAGAAGTCTGGGATCCAAATGTCTAAAAATGCCCTCCTAAAAGGAATGTGGGCCCCTTTGCGCATCTAGGCTGCAAAAAAGTGTCACACATCTGGTATCGCCGTACTCAGGAGAAGTTGGGCAATGTGTTTTGGGGTGTCATTTTACATATACCCATGCTGGGTGAGATAAATATCTTGGTCAAATGCCAACTTTGTATAAAAAAATGGGAAAAGTTGTCTTTTGCCGAGATATTTCTCTCACCCAGCATGGGTATATGTAAAATGACACCCCAAAACACATTGCCCAACTTCTCCTGAGTACGGCGATACCAGATTTGTGACACTTTTTTGCAGCCTAGGTGGGCAAAGGGGCCCACATTCCAAAGAGCACCTTTAGGATTTCACAGGTCATTTTTTACACATTTTGATTTCAAACTACTTCCCACACATTAGGGCCCCTAAATTGCCAGGGCAGTATAACTACCCCACAAGTGACCCCATTTTGGAAAGAAGACACCCCAAGGTATTTCGTGATGGGCATAGTGAGTTCATGGAAGTTTTTATTTTTTGTCACAAGTTAGTGGAATATGAGACTTTGTAAGAAAAAAGAAGAAAAGAAAAAAAATCATAATTTTCCGCTAACTTGTGACAAAAAATAAAAAATTCTAGGAACTCGCCATGCCCCTCACGGAATACCTTGGGGTGTTTTCTTTCCAAAATGAGGTCACTTGTGGGGTAGTTATACTGCCCTGGCAATTTAGGGGCCCTAATGTGTGGGAAGTATTTTGAAATCAAAATGTGTAAAAAATGACCTGTGAATTCCTAAAGGTGCTCTTTGGAATGTGGGCCCCTTTGCCCACCTAGGCTGCAAAAAAGTGTCACACATCTGGTATCGCCGTACTCAGGAGAAGTTGGGCAATGTGTTTTGGGGTGTCATTTTACATATACCCATGCTGCGGGAGAGAAATATCTCGGTCAAATGCCAATTTTGGCTAAAAAATGGGAAAAGTTGTCACTACTCCTGAGACCCACAAAAATCATCAGAATTTCGAGATGCAGTGGAGCCTTCACATGTGGCTGTGTATGGTACTGCAGCTCAACCCCGCGATCAAATGATCGCGAACCGCAAGTTTGCGGCGGGCCCCATTCACTTTAATGGCAGGCGAACCTGAAAAACCTTCAGCTCATATTTGCAGCCACCAAATACTTAGTAGAAGTGCACAAATAGTCCTACAGCATGGACAGTGACATACTAGAGGGGGATCAATGACAAAAATTTCCATAAAAAATATGCATTTTATTTAGGGGCCATTTTTATTCGTCTTAAAGGGAAATTCTCTGAAATGTGCCCTTCTGGAGGCTAGAAAATTTTTAATTTAGGCCACGGGAGTAGGGGCCTTAAAGGGTTTCTGTCACCCCACAAAACTCTTTTTTTTTTTTTTGGATAGTTAGATTCCTTATAGGGCGATATAAGAGAATATAATAGTCTTACTTACTTTCATGCGGCCGATTCTTTATAAAACGAAGTTTTATAATATGTAAATGAGGGCTCTACCAGCAAGTAGGGTGTCTACTTGCTGGTAGCCGCAGCAGCAATCCGCCCCCTCGCCGTGTTGATTGACAGGGCCAGCCGTGATCTCCTCCTCCGGCCGGCCCTGTCAGTAATTCAAAAATCGCGCGCCTCTGGTCATTCGGCGCAGGCGCTCTGAGATGAGGAGGCTCGTCTCCTCAGCACTCCCTCAGTGCGCCTGCGCCGATGACGTCTTCTCTTTCGGTGATGTCATCGGCGCAGGTGCACTGAGGAGACGAGCCTCCTCATCTCAGAGCGCCTGCGCCGAATGACCAGAGGCACGCGATTTTTGAATTACTGACAGGGCCGGCCGGAGGAGGAGATCACGGCTGGCCCTGTCAATCAACACGGCGAGGGGGCGGATTGCTGCTGCGGCTACCAGCAAGTAGACGCCCTACTTGCTGGTAGAGCCCTCATTTACATATTATAAAACTTCGTTTTATAAAGAATCGGCCGCATGAAAGTAAGACTATTATATTCTCCTATATCGCCCTATAAGGAATCTAACTATCCAAAAAAAAAAAAAAGAGTTTTGTGGGGTGACAGAAACCCTTCAAAAATTAGGCATTCACCTGATTATGTGGCTCGAGGTACATTTTGCGGTCACTGAATAACAATTTTACTGTAACCCACTTTTTTTTAAACATTTTTTTGGGCGCAACTGGTATATCACACCAGTAGCGATTATTTGTTCCAATGGCGTTTGTCCCTATCTGTAGCTGAGGTAACGCAACAAAACCGCAAACAAATGCTGCACTACCCAAATGCACTATATAGAAAGTATATAATTGGTATATAACACCCCTGCTTCAATCACTTTTTTTGGGGGCAACTGGTATATCACACCACTAGAAATTATTTGTTCCAATGGCGTTTGTCACTCTGTGTAGCTGCGGTATCGCAGCAAAACCGCAAACAAATGCTGTATTACCTAAATGCACTATATAGAAAGTATATTATTGGTATATAACACTCCTGCTTTAATTAGTTTTTTGGAGGGGCAACTGGTATATCACGCCAGTAGAAATTATTTGTTCCAATAGCGTTTGTCACTCTGTGTAGAATCGGTAACGCAGCAAAACCGCAAACAAATGCTGCACTACCTAAAAGTACTATATAGAAAGTATATTATTGGTATATAACACCCCTGCTTCAATCTGTTTTTTGGGGGGCAACTGGTATATCACACCAGTAGAAATTTTTTGTTCCTATAGCGTTTGGCACTATCTGTAGCTGCAGTAACGCAGCAGAACCGCACACAACTGCTGCACAATACAAATGCACTATAATATACTTTTTATGTTATAAAGTATATTATAAGTACTGTATATTACACCCCTCAGTATATCACACCTATTGATAGCACACCTATACAAGTCCTTAAAAGGACTTTTGTGGCCCTATTAGCTAGCGTTTGGTGTCCCTGCTCCACACAGCAACCTCTCCCTACACTGGCAAAAGACTGAATGTAAAATGGCGGCCAGATCGGGTTTATTTATAAGGTACGTGGTATGTCCATGTGCTGAAACGTCTCAATTGGCTGTCCTGTCCAACCTGATGGGTGTGTCATGGGCCAAAGTTCTTAACAATGTAAAAAAATATGGCGCCGGCGGACATCGCCATATGTTCGCATGTTCGGCGAACCGCGAACGAGCTAACTTCGCCCCAAAAAGACCGCCGGGCTAACAGCAAGGCCATCTCTACTCAGGAGTCAAACCCTGATGACCTATTCGAAGTGGATCCAGAAAGCCCTTTAACACAACTATTGCACATGGCGACATACAATGACTTTTTTTTGTTTGATGTAAACAAAAAAAATTCATAAAGAGTGATGAAACTGAGAGATGCCGGGAAACAAAGGCGCATTAATAGATGATAGCAGAACAAGTGCTTTTAGCCATCTGTAAGTGTAGTTCTATGTAGGTTTGGGGGAAAAAAAATCCTCTAAAAAGGAGAAAATAGCCGGGGTGAACATCGAGCACAATTCTGCCATTATTACTCTTTCGTCCTACACTGTAATTAAAATTTCAAAAATAAATGGAGAACATTATTGGAAGACTCCACAGCACCCAGAAGCTTCCTGTGTATTCACCCCCACTGAGCGTTATTAAAGCTTTTCCTCTAAAAGCAACTTGATATATTCATTAACCAGTGGAAAATACTGACTTGGAGTTATTCGTCTAATGCTTGACATGCGATTAAAACATTGCTCGCCTCCTGGCTGTTTATGTGACGGTTGGAAGAATTACTTTGGTAATCGTCTCATTTCAGCCTAACCACCTGCAATATTGTTCAGGAAAGAGCCGGATGACAAAATAAATAATGGAAATCCAATAGTATGAATTCAAAGGAAATCTTTTTCTTTTCTTTTTTACAAATTTTGAGGAATTTACGGATTTATTCTCTGATTACATTGATGTATATATCTTGTATGATGACATTTTGCTTGTTTAAAGGGGTTTTCAGGAATAGGATACTAATAATTTATCCTCTATGTCTGATCGGTGGACCTCCTAATCAGCTGTGGTGCTCCAGTGAATGCTGAGGCCTCCTCACAACATACCAGACACAGCGCCATATGTTGGGTAGTGGCTGTGCTTGGTATTGGAGGTATGGCCTATTCACTTGAATGGGACTGAGTTACACATAGGACATGTGATTGATGAATGTGACATCACTGGCTTAGAAAGATGCCACAGCACTCTTCATACAGCGGATTGGGGGGTGCCAGGAGTTGGACCCCCACCAATTAGATATTGATGACCTATCCTTCGGATATCTGGTCAAGTGGTGTGGCACTCTCGTCCAATTCTTGGGTGCTTTGGTTGTGGGTTCCCAACCCTCAATATACTGCACATGCAATCAACCTTCAGCACGCCTTCGAATATAGTGTAATCAGTGCATTATTTTTTCTTGCAAAGAAACTTAGATGTATGTGTATACATGTGTGATGTTTCTGTCAAAACGACCTTCATCAAACACAAGTTGCCATAGGATAGATGGAGTAGTTGTAGAGTTTAAAAAAAATGAGCTTGGAAATTGTGTAATCACACCAGTAGACATGGTAATTACACCATTTCCTAAACATCTCAGATAACCCCTTTAATAATTCATAGGTCATCAGTAGTGTTAAGTGCGAATATTCGTATTACGAATTTTTATTGCAAACATCGGCACTTTGAGAATTCATGACTATTTAGAATATAGTGTTATATATTCGTAATGACGAATATTCTTTTTTTCTTTTTTTAACACAGTACACATCAGGTGATCATCCCTTCCTTCTTCTAGCTTGTGGGCCAATGAGAAGGCTTTGTCACAGTTTAGCAACATCCCTAGCAACCAATAGAAAAGTTGCCTACCCCTTCACTATATAAAATAACCTCTTGGGGACACAGGGCATACCTGTACGCCCTGATGTCCCGGTACTTAAGGACACAGGGCATACAGGTACGCCCTGTGTATTTCCGATCACCGCAGGCATTCTGTGACAATACCCAGGGGGGTCCTGTGACCCACCTGTATCGGCGATCGCAGCAAACCGCAGGTCAATTCAGACCTGTGGTTTGCTGCGTTTCCGGTTTATTCGGGTCTCTGGTGACCCGATAACCCGGAATAGGATGGTGATCGGTGGTGTGATAATACACCACCAATCACCATCCTTAGATCCTGAGAGGTGATGGTGACATCACCTCTCAGGATCGCTTCCTATTAGCTGCACGGGCGGGCGGGGGGGTTGACTTCCCCCAGCTCTGCTCTCCTCCTCCATTCTGCGTCCTGGAGTGAGAGAGAGAGCAGCCCGTTGTCCAGCTCCGGAGCCCAGCACCCCCAGCTCCCCCACTGACCCACCGCACTAAAAAGGTACCTAGGGACAAGTTAGGGAGAGCTTAGATTAGGCAGGAATTTATTTGTGCATTACCCTGATCGGGTGTCTGGGGTCCACACCACACACTCAGCTGTGTGACCCTAGACCCCCCCAGGGGTGCTGCAGCTTTTTGGAGGCCTATGTACCTGGAAGGGAGGTCGCTGTTGATGAGTCTCTCATTGCTTTCAAGGGGAGACTCATTTTCCTCCAGTATGTTCGCTCTAAGCGGGCAAGGTATGGCGTGAAGCTGTACAAACTAGGTAGTTCTATAAGGCAGTCCTCAAGGCCCTGATCTTTTCTGACCGGGAAAGAGCAGGCCGGAGTGCCTCGGGAACTGTAGGCGCCCGGATTGTCCCTGGCCAACACTTTCCAGGTGTGGTCCCCCATACTGGAAAGAAGGGATGGTCCCAAAGAAAGTGCAGAGTGTGTTACAGGAGGGGGATATGAAAGGACACTACACACTCAGGGGTTAGGTCATGTGTTATTTTTATAGAGCAGATTCTTACGGATGCGGCAATACCTAATATGTCTACTTTTTAAAATTTATTTAGGTTTTACACTATAATATCCTTTTTTAAACAAAAAAAAAAAACGTTTTAGTATCTCCATAGTCTGAGAGTCAGTTTTATTTTTATTTTTAGCCGATTGTCTTAAGTAAGGACTCATTTTTTGCTGGATGAGAGGACGGTTTTATTGGCACTATTTTGGGGTGCATATGACTTTTTGATCGCTTGCTATTACACTTTTTGTGATGTAACGTGACAAAAAATGGCTTTTTTTTGTCACCTTACATCACAAAAAGTGTAATAGCAAGCAATCAAAAAGTCATATGCACCCCAAAATAGTGGCAGTAAAACCGTCCTCTCATCCCGCAAAAAATGAGACCCTAATTAAGACAATAGGCTAAAAGTAAAAAAAAAAAAAATGACTCTCAGACTATGGAGATACTAAAATTATTTTTTTGTTTAAAAAATGATATTATAGTGTAAAACCTAAATAAATGTAAAAAAGTTGACATATTTGGTATTTCCGCGTCCGTACAAATCTGCTCTATAAAAATAACACATGACCTAACCCCTCAAATGAACACAGTAAAAAAACTGCTATTTTTTGCCAAATTTTCTATTTTAATCATTTAAAGGGTTAACAGTCAAACAAAACTCTATATTTATTGCCCTGATTCTGTAGTTTTCATAAACACCCCATATGTGGTCGTAAAATGCTGTATGGCCAAACAGCAGGGCGCAGAAGGAAAGGAGCGCTATATGGTTTTTGGAACGCAGATTTTGCTGGACTAGTTTTTTTGACACCATGTCCCATTTGAAGCCCCCCCTGATGCACCCCTAGAGTAGAAACTTCATAAAAGTGACATCTAATAAAATAAACCCCTCAAGTTATTCAAAACTGATTTTACAAACTTTTTTAACCATTTAGGTTTTCCACAAGAGTTATTGGCAAATGGAGATGACATTTCAGAATTAAAATTTTTTGTAACCTTGCCTCACAAAAATGTAATATAGAGCAACCAAAAATCATATGTACCCTAAAAATAGTCCCAACTAAACTGCCACCCCATAGTTTCTAAAATGGGGTCAGTTTTTTGGAGTTTCTACTCTAGGGGTGCATTAGGGGGGCTTCAAATGGGACATGGTGTAAATAAACCAGTCCAGCAAAATCTGCCTTCCAGAAACCATATGGTGTTCATTTCCTTCTCCGCCCTGCCGTGTGCCCGTACAGTAGTTTACGACCACATATAGGGTGTTTCTATAAACTACAGAATCAGGACAGAATTTGGGTGGTTTCTATTATGTAAGCTTAACAAAGTGACTTCAGACCTCAACTGGTCCTTAAAAAGTGGGTTTTGGAAAATTTCTGAAAAATTTCAAGATTTGCTTCTAAACTTCTAAGCCTTGCAACGTCCCCAAAAAATAAAATATCATTCCCAAAATGATCCAAACATGAAGTACACATATGGGGAATGTAGATGAATAACTATATTTGGAGCTATTACTAAGTATTATAGAAGTAGAGAAATTGAAACTTGGAAATTTGCTAATTTTTCAAAATGTTTGGTAAATTTTGTATTTTTTTTATAAATAAAAATGCATTTTTTTTACTCCATTTTACCAGTGTCATGATGTACAACATGTGACGAAAAAACAATCTTAGAATGGCCTGGATAAGTAAAAGCGTTTTAAAGTTATTCACACATAAAGTGAATAAGGTCCTTAAGGTGAAAATAAACCCGGTCCCTAAGGGGTTAAGACACTCCCCAGCAGCCATTTTGTGGAGTTTCATGTGAGAGAAAGAGGAGCTTGAATACTGTGCTGTGCTTTTTCAAATTACATTCCAAATTGCATATAAATAATCCTGATAGTTAGTGTTAGATAGTAATAGGGAATTGTGTAGCTGAATAGCTGATAGGGTCCAGTGCATGGTGTAGTGTCGGTTATCGAGATAGTTAGCTGAAATATGTAATCCGTATAGTTAGTGTTAGATAGTATAGGTTCTAGTGTGTGGCAGGAAAATAAATGTGCATGTGAGAGAGATTTCTCTGCTGCCCATATATATAGTCAGGTCCATAAATATTGGGACATTGACACAATTCAAAATTTTTGGGCTCTATACACCACCACAATGGATTTGAAATGAAACAAACAAGATGTGCATTACCTGCAGACTGTCAGCTTTAATTTGAGGGTATTTACATCCAAATCAGGTGAACGGTGTAGGAATTACAACAGTTTGCATATGTGCCTCCCACTTGTTAAGGAACCAAAAGTAATGGGACAGAATAATAATAATAAATCAAACTTTCACTTTTTAATACTTGGCTCCAAATCCTTTGCAGTCAATTACAGCCTGAAGTCTGGAACGCATAGACATCACCAGACGCTGGGTTTCATCCCTGGCGATGCTATGCCAGGCCTCTACTGCAACTGTCTTCAGTTCCTGCTTGTTCTTGGGGCATTTTCCCCTCAGTTTTGTCTTCAGCAAGTGAAATGCATGCTCAATCGGATTCAGGTCAGGTGATTGACTTGGCCATTGCATAAAATTCCACTTCTTTCCCTTAAAAAACTCTTTGGTTGCATTTGCAGTATGCTTTGGGTCATTGTCCATCTGCACTGTGATTCGCAGTTCTGAAGCATTTGGCTGAATATGAGCAGATAATATTGCCTGAAACACTTCAGAATTCATCCTGCTGCTTTTGTCAGCAGTCACATCATCAATAAATACAAGAGACCCAGTTCCATTGGCAGCCATACATGCCCACGCCATGACACTACCACCAGCATGCTTCACTGATGAGGTGGTATGCTTAGGTTTATGAGCAGTTCCTTTCCTTCACCATACTCTTCTCTTCCCATCACTCTGGTACAAGTTGATCTTGGTCTCCTCTGTCCATAGGATGTTGTTCCAGAACTATGAAGGCTTTTTTAGATGTCGTTTGGCAAACTCTAATCTGGCCTTCCTGTTTTTGAGGCTCACCAATGGTTTACATCTTGTGGTGAACCCTCTGTATTCACTCTGGGGAAGTCTTCTCTTGATTGTTGACTTTGACACACATACACCTACCTCCTGGAGAGTGTTCTTCATCTGGCCAACTGTTGTGAAGGGTGTTTTCTTCACCAGGGAAATAATTCTTTGGTCATCCACCACAGTTGCTTTCCGTGGTCTTCCGGGTCTTTTGTTGTTGCTGAGCTCACTGGTGCGTTTCTTCTTTTTAAGAATGTTCCAAACAGTTGTTTTGGCCACGCCTAATGTTTTTGCTATCTCTTTGATGGGTTTGTTTTGTTTTTTCAGCCTAATGATGGCTTGCTTCACTGATACTGACAGCTCTTTGGATCTCATCTTGAGAGTTGACAGCAACAGATTCCAAATGCAAATAGCACACTTGAAATTAACTCTGGACCTTTTATCTGCTCATTGTAATTGGGATAATGAGGGAATAACACACACCGGGCCATGGAACAGCTGAGAAGACAATTGTCCCAATACGTTTGGTTCCTTAACAAGTGGGAGACACATATGCAAACTGTTGTAATTCCTACACCGTTCACCTGATTTGGATGTAAATACCCTCAAATTAAAGCTGACAGTCTGCAGTTAAAGCACATCTTGTTCGTTTCATTTCAAATCCCTTGTAGTGGTGTATAGAGCCAAAAATGTTACAATTGTGTCGATGTCCCAATATTTATGGACCTGACTGTACATGCTACAGAAATAGTGCTGTGATGTCCCAACAATACTAAGTTCAACAATCAGTATTATGTTGTCAGACCTGATTAAAGGTGAAGTTGTATGTATTGCGCTAAAATATTCAAATCAATAGGGGCGATTTGCGCAATCTCGAATACTTTGAAAAACTCTATCTGCATATAAAGCTATTGTTATGACATGCATGGAATTTTAATCTAAAGCAGTGCTGTAATGTACAATACTTACCGTGATCAGGAGTTCTTCCTCACTATCTCGAAAGTTGCTGCCAACCATTTTCAGCACTTATGTAGCTAACAGTGCGTGCGTACGTGTGCACGTGCATAATAGCGCAATCAAAAAGAATATCACAAATATTCCGAAATCACGAATATTCGTGATATATCGTGAATTCGAATATTGCCCCTGCCGCTCATCACTAGTCATCAGTTTCAAAATCTCTGAAAACTCTTTTAAAGAGATGCATCACGCAACTATCCAGCAGAAGAGGTCTTCTTCAACCTGATCATGGTTTGAAGGAGTAGGTCAACATGATCTGGCTGTAGACATAAGAGGATAGCTAATATATGCAGAATAATCTCACTCTCTAGTCTCCAAACTTGGAGCAAAAGCCTATGATCCATTTCAAGCTTTGAGTGCTCTCTGTGGAATTGGAGTGCAAGCTGGGCTCACATTTGGAGAATCAGGTTTAGATTGGCCCTTGGTGAATATAACAGAAATCCTGAAAGACCTATGTGACAGAGTATATTCGTCCTTTTTAGATTACATGAATATCCATTTAATTATTTAACTACAGGAGAAATGAATTGTCAGTGAGGCCATCTGACATTCACATAATAGACACAAAGATCTTCATTAGAATCACTCA
The DNA here is from genome assembly GCF_905171765.1 of Bufo bufo. Taxonomy (NCBI): domain Eukaryota; kingdom Metazoa; phylum Chordata; class Amphibia; order Anura; family Bufonidae; genus Bufo; species Bufo bufo. The sequence continues at coordinate 9,795 of NW_024400800.1, read as the reverse complement.
CCTCCCGTTTTAAATACATTATCTAATCATCCTGGTAATTAAATTCATGCTGGAGAGTCTATGAGAACACAGAATCCAGCAACAGAGGTATTGTTATCTATCAAAATATTCATTATATTAACATTTAATTTGTCAAATCTACATCCGCTCTGCTCTCAGTGGATAAACCAGAAGGTTTTATAATCAGACACATAAATTCTCATAACATATGTGTGTGTGGTAATCAGGATTCTCAGCCTTTGGCCTCGTTCACATTTCCACTTTTTACGGACGTATGCCATCCACATTTTCCATGGACAGCACACATACTCATTGATGTTAATGATTTTGTTCAGACATCAGTGGTTTTTCAATGAACATGAGTCAGTGGACAAGTCATAGAGGCATGCACTACTTTGGGCTTTGATGCATACCAAAGACACCCATTGAAGTTTATAGGTCAGTGAAAAACCACTGAAACAGCAAGGATGGCACCCATGTTGGTAGGAGATGCTCTAGAAATTAAGCTTTAGCTGAACAGTGTCCATGGAATACGGATGTCACGCACAGGGCAAAAACGTTAACACGGACCAAACACGGATTCTTTAAGGACAACTTCACGGATGAAACATGGACAGATTTTCCATGGATAGCAAACAGAAAGGTAATGTGAAGAAGGCCTCATATGGAAACTTCGGATATCTTTTTCGGATGTCTTTGGTCTTAAGGTGACCATGCACTTTATGAATTGATGGGTTTCAATTATGAAACCAACAAATTTTGGCTGGACAGACCAATTAATGCGTATTGTGATCTCCTGACTCTCTGCTGATGGGGAAAAGAAGAAATTGGGCTGGTTCGATTTCAAAAAGTCTGATCCTTTTGTGAGTGATTTACTCCCCTCTTCCCACTGGAAACACATAAAGAAGCCAAGCATGCATATGTATTGGGTGATCATAATAAACAATGTCAAAAGCTAACTAAATACTATGGCTACCTTAAGGTCTCTTTTTATTGCGTTTTGAACGCGTGTGAGAAAAATCGACATGTTTGGTACCCAGACCCGAACCCGGACTTCTTCACAGAAGTTCGGATTTGGGATCAGAGTTGTGTAGATTTTATTATTTTCCCTTATAACATGGTTATAAGGGAAAATAATAGCATTCTTAATTCAGAAGTAAGTTAGGGATGGAGGGGATAAAAAATAAATAAATAATAATCAAACTCACCTCATCCTTGTTCGCTTAGCCCGACTCTTCTTCTTTCTTCTTCTTTGAGGACCTGGGAGGAAAAGGACCTTTGGGGATGTCACTGCGCTCATCACATGGTCCATCACCATGGTGATGGACCATGTGATGGACTATGTGATGAGCGCAGTGATGTCACCAAAGGTCCTTTTCCTCTCAGGTCCTCAAAGAAGAAGAAAGAAGACGAGCCGGGCTACGCGAACAAGTTGATGAGGTGAGTTGAATTATTATTTATTTATTTTTTAACCCCTCCATCCCTAATTTACTTAGCATTCTGTATTAAGTGTGCTATTATTTTCCCTTATAGCCATGTTATAAGGGAAAATAATAAAGATCGGGTCCCCATCCCGATCGTCACCTAGCAACCATGCGTGAAAATCACACCGCATCCGCACTTGCTTGCAGATGCTTGTGATTTTCATGCCGCCCCATTCACTTCTATGGGGCCTCCGTTGCGTGATAAAAATGCACAATATAGAGCATGCTGCGATTTTCACACAACGCACAAGTGAAAATCACCGCTAATCTGCACAGCCCCATTGAAATGAATGGGTCCGGATTCAGTGCGGGTGCAATGCGTTCACCTCACGCATTGCACCCACACGGAATTCTCGCCCATGTGAAAGAGGCCTAAAGGGGTTGTCCTGCATTTTTTAAAATCTCTACCCCCAGATGTACTTGTAAAGTTGTAAGGTATCTATACAATAAGTCAATGCTCTACTTTTTTTTTTAAATCAGATAAATGTTTATTTGACTTTTTTTGAAAATCTCAAAAATACAGAGAAAGAAAATAGTCTGCACATTATACATGTAGCAGTTAATAAGATTAGTACCAAAGCATTACATGATCAATCATATAGTTAATTCTATGAGTACACTCCTTATCATCATGCATAGTAGAAGACATACATGAGATCAAGTAATATAGTTATACAGTATACCTTGTACAAACCAAAATTCCCATCTATTATAGTTTATAGCCAAAAGACCATCCCTCCCTACCCAACTAAAGCCCTTCCCCCCCCCCCCTACCCAAGCGATGGAACGGGTCCAATCTCCAAAATCTGTTACCTTATTATTATTTCAAAAGAATAGCCAATGGTGTACTTCTCCTATCTGTTTAACAGGCCAGATCATTCCCACCCTATGTCGTTCTAAACACCTCCAGACAGCATACATCCAAAAGTAAACAGAATAAAGGAGAAAAAAAGCACATAGAAACAAGGATTTTGCTAATGCTCTACTTTTTAAACAAGCTTTGAAGCATAACTTTTTTGTTAGCTTAGGGTACTTTGACACTAGCGGCAGGACAGATCTGACAGGCTGTTTACCCTGTCGGATCCGTCCTGTCGCTATTTTGCCATGCCGCCAGACTACCACTCCGTCCCTATTGGATATAATGGGGATGGGGGCGGAGCTCTTGAGCAGCACGGCAGCGTGCGGTGAGAGGCCGCCGGACTAAAAAGTCGGACATGCAGCACTTTTAGTCCGGCGGCTAGGGACATAACATGGGGCAGATTTATTACACCTGGTGCTTCATGTGCCTGTCTAAAATGAAAATAAAGTGAATTGTGACAAATGTATTATAATGAAAATACCTCTTAATAAACCTGACACAGTACGGACTAAGGGTGGGTTCACATCTGCGTTCTGGATTCCGTTATGGCTTTCCGTTATAACATGGTTATAACGTAAAATAACAAAATCCATAAAATATAAGTCAAAACAGAAGCCTTTAAGAGGCATTGCGTTTTGATCCTTCATAATACAAGTCTATGGGAAGGATAATGGATCCATTATGTAGGAGGCATTCTGTTTTGCTTTCCGTCATAATAGAAGTCTATAGGGGAGCATAACGGATCCGTCTGGTTCCCGTTATGCAGAATGGACAACAAAAAGTCCAGTCGTTTTGGCTTCCGTCTTATGGATTCCGTTATTCTCCATTATAACCATGTAATAACGGAAAATCATAACAGAATACATAACGCTGATGTGAACCCGCCCTAAGTCAGGCATGAAACATAATGAGGGCTAGAAGCAGCAATAGATTTGTTATTGACTATTATCTACCTCAAAAATTAACCCTCTGTATACTAAGTCACACTTATCTTTCAACTTTTGGCATAAAAAATGTTTTTTTTGTGCAATTTGTACATTTTTGCAGTTTTTAATTTTTTCAACATGCTACTTAAAAAAAAAAAAGCTGACAGGACATAAGAAAATTATTAAAAAAAACACCTTTCCTCGCAATCCAAAATATACTGCTAGTCTGCGCAATCTAAAACATATCTATTGATGGTCAGGTCTCAAATAATTCAGTAGGCAATGGTTAGCTGTGACAGAACTGGTCCAGTTACCCTTCTAGATACTTCTTACTGTTCATAAAAGCCAAATAAATAAATAAAGACGTGTAGAGCTGCCCTCAGGTTTCCTCCAGTAATGTAAAGGAATATCAGTACATAGATAGTCCGTTTCTGTAGATGATCTTTTGTGACTTATGCCAATTAAAAAGTAGAGTAAGCATAGCTTGTATGGAAAATACAGACATTTACATCTAAAGCAGTCATGAGAAATATCAGGATATAAATAGGGCCTGCCCTTGCCGGTTTGACATTTAAAGACATTTGGTTCAAGCCAATTAAGTTAATTCAATAAGAATTTAATGTTCTTTTGAAGCTCTTCAGAAGTTAATGACTGTACATTTAGCAGGTTACAAAGAAAGTATTTTTGAACAATATATGCCGGTGTTCTTTCCTTATTGTATGCCTTCTGTTCACTATAGATCTATCTATCATCTATCTATCTATCTATCTATCTATCTATCTATCTATTATCTATCTATCTATCTATCTATCTCATATCTATCTATCTATCTATCTATCTATCTATCTATCTATCTATCTATCTATCTATCTATCCAATATCTATCTACCTCATATCAACAGGATCTATCCCATATGTACAGTATTTATTATCTAACTATTCAATATCTATCTATCTATCTATCTATCTATCTATCTATCTATCTATCTATTATCTATCTATTATCTATTATCTATTATCTATCTATCTATCTATCTATCTATCTCATATCTATCTAACTCCTATCTACAGTATCTATTATCTCTCTATCTATGTATTATCTATCTCCTATCTATTATCTATCTATTGATCTCATACCTATCTGCTCATTCCTAGTCATATAATGATCTCAATAGATAAAGATTTATTTTTCATTTGTATATTTTACTCACTTATATAGCGTTGACATATTCCGCAGCGCTTTACAGACGTTAGCATCACTCTGTCCCCAATGGGACTCACAATGTAAGTTTCCTATCAGAATGTTTTTGACATTAGAAATTATCAGCATCACTGGAACACCCTTCAAATAGAAGAATTTAAGGAATTCTCCTGTTTCATAATGATTATTTTATTTATTTTTATCAGAGAACCCCAAACACTGCTTAGGGTTTTTATAGACATCTTCGTCCATGATGACATCCATGATAAAATTGTTAGTAGGAAGGCAAAGGAAAACAATCCGGCATTGGATAAATTTGTCGTCGCCAGGTCTTTATTTCTCATATTCATGAAACATACAGCGGACATCTCCCACCACCTCCGGTCAGGTTGACATGTTTCGAACCCTAAGGTTCTTAATCATAGCCTCGCGGTGTGCTCAGATTCAAGTGAATTTATGAGCCTTCGTCAGGGCTTGTGCAAGGATTTTTGCCACCCTAGGCAAAAGCTAATTTTGCCGCCCCTTGACTCCGCCCATTGATAACACCCCTTTTCCGCCCCTTTTTCAGCCACCTATTGCATGCAACATTTAACCATGGTCGTGTACCCTGTGCCAGTCTATGGTCATGTACCCTGTGCCAGTCTGACTATGGTCATGAATATGTAATATCTAGCCATTGTCTGCCACCTAGTACCATCCCAGTGATGCCAATCACTCTGCGCTGTTCAGCAGGTTGGCACACCAAACACGAGCAGTGCCACCTATTCACTGCCAGGCGCCATTCAGGCACTGTCTGAAATCCTGTGCCACCAGGGCAACATAAAACAGTATGCTGCCTTGTGCCCTCTGCCAGTCTGGCACTGTCCTGCACCCTGTACCATTCATAGCCCTTTAGACAGTCTGTGCCACCTACTAGGCTCCATGTGCCACTGCTGGGCACCCTGTGCCAGTCAGAATCTATGGCCCCTGGTCAAGCAGCAGGTGTGCCCTGACCCCTGTACACAAGTGTGTGCCACCCTGCTGCCAGTCACTGTCCTGCAGCCTTTGAAACCCTAGTGCAGGTTGTCAGAGTGCGGTTGCCAGGGGTGCTCACCAGGTTCTGCTCCTCGCTGTGCTCCAGGTCCACATTGCCTTGGCTCTTGCCAAGATCATGTGTCTTTGGCGTGTGATCCCGCGAGACCCACCTCTGGAGGTCACTGGTCTCGCGGGATTGCGCGCCCGAAGTCAGGGCCGGTGCAAGGATTTTTGTCAACAGAAGCAAATGTACATTTTGCCCCCCCCCCATCATTTCACATTTCTGCCCCTCATGATTCATGTCCATTTCTTGCCCCCCCATCATTTCACATTTCTGCCCCTCATGATTCATGTCCATTTCTTTCCCCCCCCCCATGTGCTAATATCATAGTGCCATCCTCTCCCCCTGCCCCTAATGTGCCAGTATCAAGTACCTCTCTCCTCCCCCCTCCATGTGCCAGTATCATGGCGCCAATAAGACTTCTACTGTAGATAACTTTGATACTTCGTGTACATCCATACACATAACAGCTGCCCCAGTACACTGTGTATGGATGTAGCAGAGCTGGGTGTGTTGGGGCAGCTGACATGTGTATGGATGTACACTAGGTATCAAAGTTACCTACAGTAGAAGTCTTATAATTTTTTTTTTAAGCAACTGGTAATACAGCTTTCATAGCTGTGAGGGTAAATGCCTTGCCTCTGATGTGAAAGGTCGTGAGTTCGAATCCCAGGAGAAACTTTTATGAAAGAAAGCCAAAATGAGATTTAAATACACCAGGTTCTCGTAGCTGTGTGTCAGCTGCGTGCTGCTTTCTCTGCCCGAAGTGAACAAACTCATCGGAGCGCATCCGGCCGGCAAGTACAGGAACAGAAGGAGATGATGTCAGATGGATGACAAGTAGGGGGCGGGGTGCAGGCGGCGGTTGGCGCCCCCAGGCAGAGTGTGCACTACGCGGTTGCCTACTCTGCTTATGGGTGGCGCCAGCCCTGGCTTTCGTCTCCAATAGAACAACACAAAAGGGAAAAAAAAGGAGGGGAGGGAGGAGTACAATGAAAGAATGGTGATGGAAAAGTCAAAGGGAGGAGGCGGAGAGAAAATCAATCCCCGAGTCTGGCACCTCGCACCTCAAAACTTGTAACACCACTGTTATATAAAATCAAGACATAATAACCGACATATCTATATATATATATATATATACACTGCTCAAAAAAATAAAGGGAACACTTAAACAACACAATGTAACTCCAAGTCAATCACACTTCTGTGAAATCAAACTGTCCACTTAGGAAGCAACACTGAGTGACAATCAATTTCACATGCTGTTGTGAAAATGGGATAGACAACAGGTGGAAATTATAGGCAATTAGCAAGACACCCCCAATAAAGAAGTGGTTCTGCAGGTGGTGATCACAGACCACTTCTCAGTTCCTATGCTTCCTGGCTGATGTTTTGGTCACTTTTGAATGCTGGCGGTGCTTTCACTCTAGTGGTAGCATGAGACGGAGTCTACAACCCACACAAGTGGCTCAGGTAGTGCAGCTTATCCAGGATGGCACATCAATGCGAGCTGTGGCAAGAAGGTTTGCTGTGTCTGTCAGCGTAGTGTCCAGAGCATGGAGGTGCTACCAGGAGACAGGCCAGTACATCAGGAGACGTGGAGGAGGCCGTAAGAGGGCAACAACCCAGCAGCAGGACCACTACCTCCGCCTTTGTGCAAGGAGGAACAGGAGGAGCACTGCCAGAGCCCTGCAAAATGACCTCCAGCAGGCCACAAATGTGCATGTGTCTGCTCAAACGGTCAGAAACAGACTCCATGAGGGTGATATGAGGGCCCGACGTCCACAGGTGGGGGTTGTGCTTACAGCCCAACACCGTGCAGGACGTTTGGCATTTGCCAGAGAACACCAAGATTGGCAAATTCGCCACTTGCGCCCTGTGCTCTTCACAGATGAAAGCAGGTTCACACTAAGCACATGTGACAGACGTGACAGTCTGTAGACGCCGTGGAGAACGTTCTGCTGCCTGCAACATCCTCCAGCATGACCGGTTTGGCATTGGGTCAGTAATGGTGTGGGGTGGCATTTCTTTGGAGGGCTGCACATCCCTCCATGTGCTCGCCAGAGGTAACCTGACTGCCATTAGGTACCGAGATGAGATCCTCAGACCCCTTGTGAGACCATATGCTGGTGCGGTTGGCCCTGGGTTCCTCCTAATGCAAGACAATGCTAGACCTCATGTGGCTGTAGTGTGTCAACAGTTCCTGCAATACGAAGGCATTGATGCTATGGACTGGCCCGCCCGTTCCCCAGACCTGAATCCAATTGAGCACATCTGGGACATCATGTTTCGCTCTATCCACCAACGTCACGTTGCACCACAGACTGTCCAGGAGTTGGCACATGCTTTAGTCCAGGTCTGGGAGGTGATCCCTCAGGAGACCGTCCGCCACCTCATCAGGAGCATGCACAGGCATTGTAGGGAGGTCATACAGGCACGTGGAGGCCACACACACTACTGAGCCTCATTTTGACTTGTTTTAAGGACAGTACATCAAAGTTGGATCAGCCTGTAGTGTGTTTTTCCACTTTAATTTTGAGTGTGACTCCAAATCCAGACCTCCATGGGTTGAAAAATTTGATTTCCATTTTTAATTTTTGTGTGATTTTGTTGTCAACACATTCAACTATGTAAAGAACAAAGTATTTCAGAAGAATATTTAAAGAGGACCTTTCACCAATTATTACACTGTGAACTAAGTATACATACATGTAGAGCGGTGCCCGGGGATCTCACTGCACTTACTATTATCCCCGGGCGCCGCTCCGTTCTCCCGTTATGCCCTCCGGTATCTCCGCTCACTAAGTTATAGTAGGCGGAGATTTCAGTCACTAAGTTATGGTAGGCAGAGTCTGCCCTTGTTCTGCTCTAGCGCTGGCCAATCGCAGCGCAGAGCTCACAGCCTGGGAGGTTATTTCCTCCCAGGCTGTGAGCTCTGCAATGTGATTGGCCAGCGCTACAGAAGAACAAGGGCAGACTCCGCCTACCATAACTTAGTGAACGGAGATCCCGGAGGACATAGCGGGAGAACGGAGCGGTGCCCAGGGATAATAGTAAGTGCAGTGAGATCCCCGGGCGCCGCTCTACATGTATGTATACTTAGTTCACAGTGTAATAATCGGTGAAAGGTCCTCTTTAATTAATTCAGATCTAGGATGTGTTATTTTTGTGTTCCCTTTATTTTTTGAGCAGTGTATATAGAATGACGGGGATCAAATCAGTCCAAATATTCCCCTGTACATCCAAAACAAATTCCCAAAAATCGCAGTGTGTATGTTCCCAAAAAAAAAAAAAAAAACTGTTAAAAACCTTGGAAGCAAGTCCCATAAGAGGGGAACCTCCCAAATCTCCCATGGGATATCTTCCTTGGAAAGACAAATAACACTCAAAATGGCATTTTTGAATAAATAAATGTTGTCATTATACATTATGCAGTTTTTAGTAAAAATGCATTAATTATTTTTTGAGGTTCAATCCAGATGGAAACCTGGTATTCAACCTGAAAATTCAATATGCCTCACGTAACAATTTTTTTCCTGATTTTCCCGAAGCAAAGGTACATAAACTGTTTATACTGCGATTATGCTTTGCTATAAAATGGGTCACTGCATTAGAAATGCCTGTTGCCTGTGGATTCTCAATATAATTAAGATGTCCTCGTAGTCTTGCTTTAAACTGTCTGCTTGTACTACCAATGTACATCAAATCGCATGCAGTTCATTTTATGGCATAAATCACACCCGACATGTTGCAGTTGATATAATTTTCAATTTGAAAAGTGTCTGTATGGGTGGAGTTATCAAACTTTGTGGATTGTACTGCAACTCTTTAGGTATTACACGGATGACCCCCACATTTGAAAAAAAACTTTATATTTCAGCCATCTAGTTTTGGTTTGTTTGGGGTTACTAGTAAGCATAGTTGGGGACAGAAAATTAGCCAGGGTCTTCGGTCTCCTGGAAACAATACGGCATCCATTCTTTAAAATGTTATACAGAATACTATCATCATAGAGTATTGGTAAACATGTATTAATCACCTGTTGTATTTCAGAAAACTGCCGACTATAGGTAAGTACTAATGTTGGTTTTTGTGTCTCTTTTGTGTTTATATTTTTGTAGTTTGGTTTGGGGTTGGTGGCATTAAAAATCAAATCCTTTCTACATTTATTTTTAGTTATAACCAAAGCTCTATGCAGTCCCCAATCTGGATAGCCTCTATTCTTGAGGCGATTCCAGATGACCCTG
>NW_024400799.1:11398-21129 GCF_905171765.1 Bufo bufo | reverse complement strand
CTTACCGCGACTTATGCGTTGACAGCACAGGCTGCAGATGGCAACACTATTGTGAGCAGTGGACACGTTAAAAAAAGCATACACTGCGGAGCCACGTGCCGGCGTCCTGGGAGCGCCAGATGTGACCGTGCATGGTGGATGGCTCATTCCAGATACATTAGCAGTCTTCTTTTTGCCTCCTGTGCACTGTAAGTTCTGCCTGATTCTCCTCCTTCTCCTCTCTATCTGCTGCTCCGTCTCTCCCTCTGAACTCCCGTCCTCTTCCTCTCTTGTGGGCACCCACGTGATGTCCATCGACACGTCATCATCGGATTCGTCTCCTTCACCACCACTGACATTAGAGATCTCAGAGTAGGCAGCAACAGCAGGGAACACCCTCCTTGGGCTGATCTGGGTACTGTCGTCAGACTGCTGGGTGGCGACCATTGATACCTCCTCTTCCTGATCCGATGCCAAGAATGGCTGCTCATCGGTAAGGTCTTGTAGTGGATGGAAAAATAATTCCTCTGACTCGAGCGGAGGGGATATGGTGGTGGTGGTGTCTTTGGGGGTGCACACAGCAGAGAGTGAAGAGGGTGCAGACAGAGGATGAGGAGGGTGCAGAAGCGGAAGGCTGAGTGAGCCACGCAACCAAGTCTGGTGCGTCCTTTGACGTAATCGCCTGGTGCACCTGCCTGACCCCTACCACCCCTGCAGAATGGCCTGCCTCTTCCTCTGCCTGTCATTTTCAAAATGACCCTGTGATAAAAGTCCCTATAGAAGAGCAGTATTTGTGGAAGAAGGTATATCACACCCCTGCCTCAATCAGTTTTTTTTGGGGGCAACTGGTAAATCACACTAATAGAAATGAATTAATCAAATAGTGTTTTTCACTCTGTCTAGATGCGGTAATGCAGCAAAACGGCAGAGAAATACTGTACTACCTAAATACACTATATAGAAAATATATTATTGGTATATAGCACCCATAATTCAATCTGTTTTTTTTGGGGGGCAACTGGATAATCACACCAGTAGAAATTATTTCTTCAAATAGTGTTTTCACTCTTTCTAGATGTGGTAACGCAGCAAAACCGCAGACAAATGCTGCACTAACTAAATGCACTATATAGAACGTATATTATTGGTATATAGCACCCCTGCTTCAATCAGTTTTTTGGGGGGCAACAGGTTAATCACACCAGTAGAAATTATTTCTTCAAATAGTGTTTTTCACTCTGTCTAGATGCTGTAACGCAGCAAAACCCCCAGACAAATGCTGTACTACCTAAATGCACTATATTATTGGTATATAGCACCCCTGTTTCAATCAGGTTTTTTTTTTTGGGGGGGGGGGGGGGGGGCAACTGGCAAATAACACCAGTAGAAATGATTTGTTCCAATAGCGTTTGGCACTCTGTATAGCTGCAGTATCGCAGCAGAACCGCACACAACTGCTGCACAATACAATTGCACTATAATATACTTTCTATGTTAGAAAGTATATTATAAGTATATCACACCCCTCAGTAAGTCACACCTATCGATAGCACACCTATACTGGTACACCTATACCAGTCCTATACCAGGAATTTTGTGGCCCTATTAGCTAGCATTTTGTGTCCCTAACAGTCTGTCCCTGCTCCAAACAGCAACCTCTCCCTACACTGGCAAAAGACTGAATGTAAAATGGCACCCAGATCAGGTTTATTTATAAGGTAGGGGGTATGTCCATGTGCTGAAACGTCTCAATTGTCTGTCCTGTACCACCTGATGGATGTGTCATGGGTCAAAGTACTTCACAATGTAAAAGAACATGGCGGGCGCGAATATCGCCATATGTTCGCCTGTTCGGTGAACAGCGAACGAGCAAAGTTCGCCGTGAAACGACCGCCGGTCTACCCGCAAGACCATCTCTAGACCTAACCACAACCTCAGTGATTGACAACTGTGTCTCATCATCATCCACCTCATGAATGAATAATTGCCGTTCACCACCGTCATCTTCACAATCTCAAGAGGTCGGGAATCAGGGCACAATATCTCAGGTCCCTCTTCAAGCGTGCTGGGCACGGGGGCAAAATGTAATAGTGTCGCTGAAAAGAGCTCCTCGGAAAATCCGAGTGTGGGATCACTTGTTTGGCAGAGTGAGGATTTGTTGACCAGACTCTTGGCTACAGAGGCTGGACTTTCTGGAAAAGAGGGTGGTGCTTAACCAACTGGAAGCATTATCTACAGTGTTGTCCTGCGCCGCCCAGCTAAGTTGGACATGAAGCTGGGTACGGTGGATGTTTTTTTTTTTTTTCTGGTGCACTGGCAGCAGGCACAGTTTTATTGCGCCCAGGGCCACGGCCTCTGCGTGCACCATCAGCATCACGCCCACTTCCCCGTCACTTAGTGCTCGCCTTCTTCATATTAATGGTTTTGTCACTAGATGTGACGCAGATTGTTTTACAATCCGCTATAGACACAGTTTTCGGGTGCAGGACAGTATATGTATGTATATGTCACAGAAAGCCACACACTATGGACTCTAGATTAGGCCCAGATTATTGGAATTTGCAATACAAACTCAGTTTTCAGATGCAGGACAGTATATGTCACAGAAACCCACGGAATATGGACACTATATTAGGCCCTGATTAGTTAAATTTGCCCTAAAGAAACAGTTTTTGGATGGTGTACTGTATATGTAACAGAAAGCCACACACTTTGGACACTAGATTAAGCCCAGATTATTGGAATTTACCCTAAAGAAACAGTTTTCGGATGGAGTACTGTATGTCACGGATGTGTATTACACGCACACACTACAGAGACAGCAGATGAGGACTGGCCCCTGATTATTTAAATTTACGCTAAAGAAACAGTTTTCGGATGGAGTACTGTAATGCCAACATGGCTACTGGCATTACAGTGATGGCAGTACTTACCTGCACGTTTATTGGCTGCTTAGCATCCGCAAAACGTGCAGGGAGGATACTCGAGCATGGAGCTCGAGCACATACGGTACTCGGCCGAGTACCGCCATGGCCAGAGCATAGCGATGCTCGAGCCGAACTGGTATTCGGCCGATCATGCTCGCTTCTCACTACTGAGCAGAAGGAAGCTTTCATTCCTTCCTTTCATCTCTTGCTCCTTCTCATCACATGTTTCACCAGCATTCGATCACTGAGGCAATTGCAAAGAGAAAGCAGTAAGCGTGTACTCATCCAACGGTGCAGAAGCTGAACATGCTACTGGCCAAGTTGCTGGTACTACAGTCCTTCCCTTTCCATGTTGTTGACTCTGTACTAGAGTTGAGCGAACACCTGGATGTTCGGGTTCGAGAAGTTCGGCCGAACTTCCCGGAAATGTTCGGGTTCGGGATCCGAACCCGACCCGAACTTCGTCCCGAACCCCATTGAAGTCAATGGGGACCCAAACTTTTGGGCACTAAAAAGGCTGTAAAACAGCCCAGGAAAGAGCTAGAGGGCTGCAAAAGGCAGCAACATGTAGGTAAATCCCCTGCAAACAAATGTGGATAGGGAAATGAATAAAAATTAAAATAAAAAAAATAAAAATGACCCAATATCAATTGGACAGAGGTCCCATAGCAGAGAATCTGGCTTCACGTCAGCAGAGAATCAGTCTCTTCATGCCATAGCAAAGAATCTGGCTTCATGTCAGCAGAGAATCAGTCTTCATGCCATAGCAGAGAATCTGGCTTCATGTCAGCACAGAATCAGTCTTAATGTCATAGCAGAGAATCAGGCTTCACGTCACCCACCACTGGAACAGGCCACTGTCACACATTTAGGCCCCGGCACCCAGACAGAGGAGAGAGGTCCCGTAACAGAGAATCTGGCCTTATGTCAGCACAGAATCTGTCTTCATGTCATAGCAGAGAATCAGGCTTCACGTCACCCACCACTGGAACAGGCCACTGTCACATATTTAGGCCCCCGGCACCCAGACAGAGGTGAGAGGTCCCGTAACAGAGAATCTGGCCTTATGTCAGCACAGAATCTGTCTTCATGTCATAGCAGAGAATCAGGCTTCACGTCACCCACCACTGGAACAGGCCACTGTCACACATTTAGGCCCAGGCACCAAGGCAGAGGAGAGCGGTCCCGTAACAGAGAATCTGGCCTTATGTCAGCGCAGAATCTGTATTCATGTCATAGCAGAGAATCAGGCTTCACGTCACCCACCACTGGAACAGGCCACTGTCACACATTTAGGCCCCGGCACCCAGACAGAGGAGAGCGGTCCCGTAACAGAGAATCTGGCCTTATGTCAGCGCAGAATCTGTCTTCATGTCATAGCAGAGAATCAGGCTTCACGTCACCCACCACTGGAACAGGCCACTGTCACACATTTAGGCCCAGGCACCCAGGCAGAGGAGAGCGGTCCCGTAACAGAGAATCTGGCCTTATGTCAGCGCAGAATCTGTATTCATGTCATAGCAGAGAATCAGGCTTCACGTCACCCACCACTGGAACAGGCCACTGTCACACATTTAGGCCCCGGCACCCAGACAGAGGAGAGGTTCATTCAACTTTGGGTTGCCCCGCAATATAATGGTAAAATGAAATAAAAAATAGTATTGAATGAGGAAGTGCCCTGGAGTAGAATAATATATTGTTAAGGGGAGGTAGTTAATATCTAATCTGCACAAGGGATGGACAGGTCCTGTGGGATCCATGCCTGGTTCATTTTTATGAACGTCAGCTTGTCCACATTGGCTGTAGACAGGCGGCTGCGTTTGTCTGTAATGACGCCCCCTGCCATGCTGAATACACGTTCAGACAAAACGCTGGCCGCCGGGCAGGCCAGCACCTCCAAGGCATAAAAGGCTAGCTCTGGCCACGTGGATAATTTGGAGACCCAGAAGTTGAATGGGGCCGAACCATCAGTCAGTACGTGGAGGGGTGTGGACAGGTACTGTTCCACCATGTTAGTGAAATGTTGCCTCCTGCTAACACGTTCCGTATCAGGTGGTGGTGCACTTAGCTGTGGCGTGTTTACAAAACTTTTCCACATCTCTGCCATGCTAACCCTGCCCTCAGAGGAGCTGGGCGTCACACAGCTGCGTTGGCGACCTCTTGCTCCTCCTCTGCCTTCGCCTTGGGCTTCCACTGGTTCCCCTGTGACATTTGGGAATGCTCTCAGTAGCGCGTCTACTAACGTGCGCTTGTACTCGCGCATCTTCCTATCACGCTCCAGTGTAGGAAGTAAGGTGGGCACATTGTCTTTGTACCGGGGATCCAGCAGGGTGGCAACCCAGTAGTCTGCACACGTTAAAATGTGGGCAACTCTGCTGTCGTTGCGCAGGCACTGCAGCATGTAGTCGCTCATGTGTGCCAGGCTGCCCAGAGGTAAGGACAAGCTGTCCTCTGTGGGAGGCGTATCGTCATCGTCCTGTGTTTCCCCCCAGCCACGCACCAGTGATGGGCCCGAGCTGCTTTGGGTGCCACCCCGCTGTGAACATGCTTCATCCTCATCCTACTCCACCTCCTCCTCATCCTCGTCCTCCTCGTCCTCCAGTAGTGGGCCCTGTCTGGCCACATTTGTTCCTGGCCTCTGGTGTTGCAAAAAACCTCCCTCTGAGTCACTTTGAAGAGACTGGCCTGAAAGTGCTAAAAATGACCCCTCTTCTTCCTGGGCCACCTCCTCTTCCATCATCGCCCTAAGTGTTTTCTCAAGGAGACATAGAAGTGGTATTGTAACGCTGATAACGACGTCATCGCCACTGGCCATGTTGGTGGAGTATTCGAAACAGCGCAACAGGGCACACAGGTCTCGCATGGAGGCCCAGTCATTGGTGGTGAAGTGGGGCTGAAACGCAGTGCGACTGACCCGTGCGTGCTGCAGCTGAAACTCCACTATAGCCTGCTGCTGCTCGCACAGTCTGTCCAGCATATGCAAGGTGGAGTTCCACCTGGTGGGCACGTCGCATATGAGGCGGTGAGCGGGAAGGCCGAAGTTACGCTGTAGCGCAGACAGGCGAGCAGCGGCAGGGTGTGAACGCCGGAAGCGCGAACAGACGGCCCGCACTTTATGCAGCAGCTCTGACATGTCGGGGTAGTTGCGAATGAACTTCTGCACCACCAAATTCAGCACATGCGCCAGGCAAGGGATGTGCGTCAAACCGGCTAGTCCCAGAGCTGCAACGAGATTTCGCCCATTATCGCACACCACCAGGCCGGGCTTGAGGCTCACCGGCAGCAACCACTCGTCGGTCTGTTGTTCTATACCCCGCCACAACTCCTGTGCGGTGTGGGGCCTGTCCCCCAAACATATGAGTTTCAGAATGGCCTGCTGACGTTTACCCTGTGCTGTGCTGAAGTTGGTGGTGAAGGTGTGTGGCTGACTGGATGAGCAGGTGGAAGAAGAGGAGGAGGAAGCTGAGTAGGAGGAGGAGGAGACAGGAGGCAAAGAATGTTGCCCTGCGATCCTTGGCGGCGGAAGGACGTGCGCCAAATAGCTCTCCGCCTGGGGCCCAGCCGCCACTACATTTACCCAGTGTGCAGTTAGGGAGATATAGCGTCCCTGGCCGTGCTTACTGGTCCACTTTTCTGTGGTTAGGTGGACCTTGCCACAGATGGCGTTGCGCAGTGCACACTTGATTTTATCGGACACTTGTTTGTGCAGGGAAGGCACGGCTCTCTTAGAGAAGTAGTGGCGGCTGGGAAAAACATACTGTGGGACAGCAAGTGACATGAGCTGTTTGAAGCTGTGTGTGTCCACCAGCCTAAATTACAGCATTTCATAGGCCAGTAGTTTAGAAATGCTGGCATTCAGGGCCAGGGATCGAGGGTGGCTAGGTGAGAATTTACGCTTTTTCTCAAATGTTTGTGAGATGGAGAGCTGAACGCTGCCGTGTGACATGGTTGAGATGCTTGGTGACGCAGGTGGTGGTGTTGGTGGTACATCCCATGTTTGCTGGGCGGCAGGTGCCAACGTTCCTCCAGAGGCGGAGGAAGAGGCCGAGGCGGCGGCAGCAGCAGCAGAAGAGGCCGAGGCGGCAGCAGCAGAAGATGTAGCAGGGGGAGCCTGAGTGACTTACTTGTTTTTAAGGTGTTTACTCCACTGCAGTTCATGCTTTGCATGCAGGTGCCTGGTCATGCAGGTTGTGCTAAGGTTCAGAACGTTAATGCCTCGCTTCAGGCTCTGATGGCACAGCGTGCAAACCACTCGGTCCCAGATGGCGGCGGTCAGTAGCAGGCGGAGTCTCTTGGCGGCGGGTGTTCTGATTTTTCCCACTGCTCCCTCTTTTGCTACGCTGTTGGCTCGGTCTCACCACTGCCTCTTCCTCCGAACTGTGAAAGTCAGTGGCACGACCTTCATTCCATGTGTGGTCTAGGACCTCATCGTCCCCAGCATCGTCTTCCACCCAGTCTTGATCCCTGACCTCCTGTTCAGTCTGCACACTGCAGAAAGACGCAGCAGTTGGCACCTGTGTTTCGTCATCATCAGAGACGTGCTGAGGTGGTATTCCCATGTCCTCATCATCAGGAAAAATAAGTGGTTGTGCGTTAGTGCATTCTATCTCTTCCACCCCTGGGGAAGGGCTAGGTGGATGCCCTTGGGAAACCCTGGCAGCAGAGTCTTCAAACCGCATAAGAGACTGCTGCATAACTTGAGGCTCAGACAGTTTCCCTGATATGCATGGGGGTGATGTGACAGACCGATGGGCTTGGTTTTCATGCGCCATCTGTGCGCTTTCTGCAGAAGACTGGGTGGAAGATAATGTGAACGTGCTGGATCCACTGTCGGCCACCCAATTGACTAATGCCTGTACCTGCTCAGGCCTTACCATCCTTAGAACGGCATTGGGCCCCACCAAATATCGCTGTAAATTCTGCTGGCTACTGGGACCTGAGGTAGTTGGTTCACTAGGACGTGTGGCTGTGGCAGAACGGACACGTCCTCTCCCAGCACCAGAGGGTCCACTAACACCACCACGACCATGTCCGCGTCCCTTATTAGATGTTTTCCTCATTGTTCCCGTTCACCACAATTTTGAGAATGGCAAATTTGGGAATGCTTTTTCAACCCAGAACAAAAAGTCTGCTTTTACGGTCACTACAAATAACTTGACCAGCTAAAACTGTGCAGATTTGGTTGAATAGAGATGTGAGACCTGTTTTTTTTTGCGCTGTGTGACAGTTATAGGTTTAATCACAGAATGACACTTCTATCAGCCCGCTAGCGTGTGTCTTAGGTTTTTCTGAATGACACTATCAATACCTTCAATGTAAGATTTTCTTTTTGGGATAGATTTCAAGTAGGCCTCAAATACCACAAACTAGTTATTTTGAGAATGGCAAATTTGGGAATGCTTTTTCAACCCAGAACAAAAAGTCTGCTTTTACGGTCACTACAAATAACTTGACCAGCTAAAACTGTGCAGATTTGGTTGAATAGAGATGTGAGACCTGTTTTTTTTTAAGCTGTGTGACAGTTATAGGTTTAATCACAGAATGACACTTCTATCAGCACGCTAGCGTGTGTCTTAGGTTTTTCTGAATGACACTATCAATACCTTCAATGTAAGTGTTTCTTTTTGGGATAGATTTCAAGTAGGCCTCAAATACCACAAACTAGTTATTTTGAGAATGGCAAATTTGGGAATGCTTTTTCATACCAGAACAAAAAGTCTGCTTTTACGGTCACTACAAATAACTTGACCAGCTAAAACTGTGCAGATTTGGTTGAATAGAGATGTGAGACCTGTTTTTTTTTGCGCTGTGTGACAGTTATAGGTTTAATCACAGAATGACACTTCTATCAGCACGCTAGCGTGTGTCTTAGGTTTTTCTGAATGACACTATCAATACCTTCAATGTAAGATTTACTTTTTGAGATAGATTTCAAGTAGGCCTCAAATACCACAAACTAGTTATTTTCAGAATGGCAAATTTGGGAATGCTTTTTCAACCCAGAACAAAAAGTCTGCTTTTACGGTCACTACAAATAACTTGACCAGCTAAAACTGTGCAGATTTGGTTGAATAGAGATGTGAGACCTGTTTTTTTTTGCGCTGTGTGACAGTTATAGGTTTAATCACAGAATGACACTTCTATCAGCACGCTAGCGTGTGTCTTAGGTTTTTCTGAATGACACTATCAATACCTTCAATGTAAGATTTACTTTTTGAGATAGATTTCAAGTAGGCCTCAAATACCACAAACTAGTTATTTTCAGAATGGCAAATTTGGGAATGCTTTTTCAACCCAGAACAAAAAGTCTGCTTTTACGGTCACTACAAATAACTTGACCAGCTAAAACTGTGCAGATTTGGTTGAATAGAAATGTCAGGTCTATTTTTTAGGCGCTGGGTGACAGGCTCAACTTGCCCCTGATGTAGTATACGGCCAAAAAATAACCACACTGTTGATGGTTAAATGCACTTCTTTGACACAGGCTCAGCCTGCAGCTAATGTAGTATATGGCCAAAAAATAACCAGACTGTTGATGGTTAAATGCACTTCGGTGACACAGGCTCAGCCTGCAGCTGATGTAGGATATAGCACAAAATAACCACACTATCGATGGTTAAATACACTTGGTGATAGCTCGTGCTGGCGCACCACAAGTCACAAAATGGCCGCTCACCCCAGAAAAAAAGTGATCTAAAAACGCTCTGGGCAGCCTCAAAAAAGTGAGCAAGTCAATAATAGCACTTCAATGATCCACAGCTGCAGATCGATCACAGAATGAAGTCTTTTGGAGGAGTTAATCTGCCTAATCTCGCCCTAACGTCG
>NW_024400799.1:0-11298 GCF_905171765.1 Bufo bufo | reverse complement strand
TAGGGATGAGCGAACCCGAACTGTATAGTTCGGGTTCGTACCGAATTTTGGGGTTGGCCGTGATACGGACCCGAACCCGAACATTTTCGTAAAAGTCTGTGTTCGGGTTCGGTGTTCGGCGTTTTCTTGGCGCTTTTTGACAGGCTGCAAAGCAGCCAATCAACAAGCGTCATACTACTTGCCACAAGAGGCCATCACAGCCTTGCCTACTATTGGCATGGCTGTGATTGGCCAGTGCAGCATGTGACCCAGCCTCTATATAAGCTTGGGTCACGTAGCGCTGCACGTCACTCTGCTGATTCAAGCATAGGGAGAGGTTGCTGCTGCGACGTTAGGGCGAAATTAGGCAGATTAACTCCTCCAAAAGACTTCATTCTGTGATCGATCTGCAGCTGTGGATCATTAAAGTGCTAATATCGACTTGCTCACTTTTTTGAGGCTGCCCAGAGCGTTTTTAGATCACTTTTTTCTGGGGTGATCGGCGGCCATTTTGTGGCTTGTGGTGCGCCAGCACAAGCTATCACCAAGTGTATTTAACCATCATTAGTGTGGTTATTTTTTGCAATATCCTACATCAGCTGCAGGCTGAGCCTGTGTCACCGAAGTGCATTTAACCATCAACAGTCTGGTTATTTTTTGGCCATATACTACATCAGCTGCAGGCTGAGCCTGTGTCACCGAAGTGCATTTAACCATCAACAGTCTGGTTATTTTTTGGCCATATACTACATCAGCTGCAGGCTGAGCCTGTGTCACCGAAGTGTATTTAACCATCAACAGTCTGGTTATTTTTTGGCCATATACTACATCAGCTGCAGGCTGAGCCTGTGTCACCAAAGTGCATTTAACCATCAACAGTCTGGTTATTTTTTGGCCATATACTACATCTGGTGCAGGCTGAGCCTGTGTCACCCAAGTGCATTTAACCATCAATAGTGTGGTTATTTTTTGTCCATATACTGCATCAGGGGCAAGTTGAGCCTGTCACCCAGCGCCTAAAAAATAGACCTGACATTTCTATTCAACCAAATTTGTACTGTTTTAGCTGGTCAAGTTATTTGTAGTGACCGTAAAAGCACACTTTTTGTTCTGGGTTGAAAAACTATTCCCAAATTTGCCATTCTCAAAATAATTAGTTTCTGCTATATGAGGCCTACTTGAAATCTATCCCAAAAAGGATATCTTACATTGAAGGTGCTGATAGTGTCATTCAGAAAAACTTAACACACACGCTACCGTGCAGATACAAGTCTAATTTTGTGATTAAACCTATACCTGTCACACAGCGCAAAAAAAAAACAGGCCTCACATTTCTATTCAACCAAATCTGTACTGTTTTAGCTTGTCAAGTTATTTGTAGTGACCGTAAAAGCACACTTTTTGTTCTGGGTTGAAAAACTATTCCAAAATTTGCCATTCTCAAAATTGTGGTGAACGGGAACAAGGAGGAAAACATCTAATAAGGGACGCGGACGCGGACGTGGACATGGTCGTGGTGATGTTAGTGGACCCTCTGGTGCTGGGAGAGGACGTGGCCGTTCTGCCACAGCCACACGTCCTAGTGAACCAACTACCTCAGGTCCCAGTAGCCAGCAGAATTTACAGGGATATTTGGTGGGGCCCAATGCCGTTCTAAGGATGGTAAGGCCTGAGCAGGTACAGGCATTAGTCAATTGGGTGGCCGACAGTGGATCCAGCACGTTCACATTATCTCCCACCCAGTCTTCTGCAGAAAGCGCACAGATGGCGCATGAAAACCAAGCCTATCGGTCTGTCACATCACCCCCATGCATATCAGGGAAACTGTCTGAGCCTCAAGTTATGCAGCAGTCTCTTATGCTGTTTGAAGACTCTGCTGCCAGGGTTTCCCAAGGGCATCCACCTAGCCCTTCCCCAGGGGTGGAAGAGATAGAATGCACTAACGCACAACCACTTATTTTTCCTGATGATGAGGACATGGGAATACCACCTCAGCACGTCTCTGATGATGACGAAACACAGGTGCCAACTGCTGCGTCTTTCTGCAGTGTGCAGACTGAACAGGAGGTCAGGGGTCAAGACTGGGTGGAAGACGATGCAGGGGACGATGAGGTCCTAGACCCCACATGGAATGAAGGTCGTGCCACTGACTTTCACAGTTCGGAGGAAGAGGCAGTGGTGAGACCGAGCCAACAGCGTAGCAAAAGAGGGAGCAGTGGGCAAAATCAGAATACCCGCCACCAAGAGACTCCGCCTGCTACTGACCACCGCCATCTGGGACCGAGCACCTCAAAGGCAGCTTCAAGGAGTTCCCTGGCATGGCACTTCTTCAAACAATGTGCTGACGACAAGACCCGAGTGGTTTGCACGCTGTGCCATCAGAGCCTGAAGCGAGGCATTAACGTTCTGAACCTTAGCACAACCTGCATGACCAGGCACCTGCATGCAAAGCATGAACTGCAGTGGAGTAAACACCTTAAAAACAAGGAACTCACTCAGGCTCCCCCTGCTACCTCTTCTGCTGCTGCCGCCGCCTCTGCCTCTTCCTCCGCCTCTGGAGGAACGTTGGCACCTGCCGCCCAGCAAACATGGGATGTACCACCAACACCACCACCTGCGTCACCAAGCATCTCAACCATGTCACACGGCAGCGTTCAGCTCTCCATCTCACAAACATTTGAGAGAAAGCGTAAATTCCCACCTAGCCACCCTTGATCCCTGGCCCTGAATGCCAGCATTTCTAAACTACTGGCCTATGAAATGCTGTCATTTAGGCTGGTGGACACACACAGCTTCAAACAGCTCATGTCACTTGCTGTCCCACAGTATGTTGTTCCCAGCCGGCACTACTTCTCCAAGAGAGCCGTGCCTTCCCTGCACAACCAAGTGTCCGATAAAATCAAGTGTGCACTGCGCAACGCCATCTGTGGCAAGGTCCACCTAACCACAGATACGTGGACCAGTAAGCACGGCCAGGGACGCTATATCTCCCTAACTGCACACTGGGTAAATGTAGTGGCGGCTGGGCCCCAGGCGGAGAGCTGTTTGGCACTCGTCCTTCCGCCGCCAAGGATCGCAGGGCAACATTCTTTGCCTCCTGTCTCCTCCTCCTCCTACTCAGCTTCCTCCTCCTCTTCTTCCACCTGCTCATCCAGTCAGCCACACACCTTCACCACCAACTTCAGCACAGCCCGGGGTAAACGTCAGCAGGCCGTTCTCAAACTCATATGTTTGGGGGACATGCCCCACACCGCACAGGAGTTGTGGCGGGGTATAGAACAACAGACCAACGAGTGGTTGCTGCCGGTGAGCCTCAAGCCCGGCCTGGTGGTGTGCGATAATGGGCGAAATCTCGTTGCAGCTCTGGGACTAGCCGGTTTGACGCACATCCCTTGCCTGGCGCATGTGCTGAATTTGGTGGTGCAGAAGTTCATTCGCAACTACCCCGACATGTCAGAGCTGCTGCATAAAGTGCGGGCCGTCTGTTCGCGCTTCCGGCGTTCACACACTGCCGCTGCTCGCCTGTCGGCGCTACAGCGTAACTTCGGCCTTCCCGCTCACCGCCTCATATGTGACGTGCCCACAAGGTGGAACTCCACCTTGCATATGCTGGACAGACTGTGCGAGCAGCATCAGGCCATAGTGGAGTTTCAGCTGCAGCACGCACGGGTCAGTCGCACTGCGGATCAGACCCACTTCACCACCAATGACTGGGCCTCCATGCGAGACCTGTGTGACCTGTTGCGCTGTTTCGAGTACTCCACCAACATGGCCAGTGGCGATGACGCCGTTATCAGCATTACAATACCACTTCTATGTCTCCTTGAGAAAACACTTAGGGCGATGATGGAAGAGGAGATGGCCCAGGAGGAAGAGGAGGAAGAGGGGTCATTTTTAGCAATTTCAGGCCAGTCTCTTTAAAGTGACTCAGAGGGAGGTTTTTTGCAACACCAGAGGCCAGGTACAAATGTGGCCAGACAGGGCCCACTACTGGAGGACGAGGAGGACGAGGATGAATCTCTGTTATGGGACCTCTCTCCTCTGCCTGGGTGCCTGGGCCTAAATATGTGACAGTGGCCTGTTCCTGTGGTGGGTGACGTGAAGCCTGATTCTCTGCTATGACATGAAGACTGATTCTGTGCTGACATGAAGCCTGAATCTCTGTTACGGGACCTCTCTCCTCTGTCTGGGTGCCGGGGCCTAAATATGTGACAGTGGCCTGTTCCAGTGGTGGGTGACGTGAAGCCTGATTCTCTGCTATGACATGAACTCTGATTCTCTGCTGACATGAAGCCTGAATCTCTGTAATGGGACCTCTCTCCTCTGCCTGGGTGCCTGGGCCTAAATATGTGACGGTGGCCTGTTCCTGTGGTGGGTGACGTGAAGCCTGATTCTCTGCTATGACATGAAGACTGATTCTATGCTGACATGAAGCCTGAATCTCTGTTATGGGACCTCTCTCCTCTGCCTGGGTGCCTGGGCCTAAATATGTGACAGTGGCCTGTTCCAGTGGTGGGTGACGTGAAGCCTGATTCTCTGCTATGACATGAAGACTGATTCTGTGCTGACATGAAGCCTGAATCTCTGTTACGGGACCTCTCTCCTCTGCCTGGGTGCCTGGGCCTAAATGTGTGACAGTGGCCTGTTCCAGTGGTGGGTGACGTGAAGCCTGATTCTCTGCTATGACATGAAGACTGATTCTCTGCTGACATGAAGCCAGATTCTCTGCTATGGCATGAAAAGACTGATTCTCTGCTGACGTGAAGCCCGATTCTCTGCTATGGGACCTCTGTCCAATTCATATTGGTTATTTTTTTTTAATTTAATTTTCTTTTAAATTCATTTCCCTATCCACATTTGTTTGCATGGGATTTACTTACATGTTGCTTCCTTTTGCAGCCCTCTAGCTCTTTCCTGGGCTGTCTTACAGCCTTTTTAGTGCCGAAAAGTTCGGGTCCCCATTGACTTCAATGGGGTTCGGGTTCGGGACGAAGTTCGGGTCGGGTTCGGATCCCGAACCCGAACATTTCCGGGAAGCTCGGCCGAACTTCTCGAACCCGAACATCCAGGTGTTCGCTCAACTCTAGTCATTACGAATATATAGCACTATATTGAATATATTCTAAAAAACGAATATATAGCACTATATTCAATATAGTCCTATATATTCGTAATGACAAATATTCATAATTTTTTTTTTCATCTGAAGTCATGATTCTTACCTGCTTAAGTTGCTTGTGGGTCAATGACTCATTGGCCCGCAAGCAAGAAGCAGTGATGAATTATGTGTTCAGAAGGAAAAAAATGACAAATATTCAGAAAATGAATATACAGTATAGCACTGTATTTTATAGTGCTATATATTCTTTTTTGACCCACGCCTGTATTGAGCGCGTAATATGCTTATCATTACCTTGCCGATTTTTCGCGTAAAAAAAAAGAATATAGAATATGACAAATATTCTACAAAATATTTGCAAAATATCACAAATTCGAATATGTCCCCTGCCGCTCATCACGAACGATGGCATAGCAATCGCTCTTCCCCATGTTGATGAGGAGATTGCTGCATGTAATATTAGTTTGCTGCATGTAATTGCTGCATGTAATAGGGAATGCTTCCCTCCCAACAATCGTCTTTGTGATCAGGGTATTGAGTATAGATGAGCGAATCGAAGCTGACGAAGTGGAATTCGATCCGAATTTCAGGAAAAATTTGATTCAAACCGAAGCAGAATTTCCTCACGCTTCGTGGTAATGAATCAAATTTTTTTCTAAAATGGCTGCAGGACATGGAGAAAGGAACTCTGGGAAGGCTGGATCACCCATAATGCCATGCATGCAGCCAATCAGCAGCCTGCCAGCCCTGTGATGTCACAGCCCTATAAATAGCGTCAGCCATCTTAGATTCTGCAATTTACCAGTGTACTTAGTGCAGGGAGAGATGTCAGCAGGCGCTAGGGACAGTTTTAGAAAAATACTAATTGTGCTAAAAAAATGATTTACAAGTGCAGGGCAAGATTATTCAAGATGTAGGGAAAGGATAGGGAGGTATCATTCCACATCATTTATGTTGAACAAGGTTCAGTAGGGGAGGTTACAGCCTGGGTAATAGGAACAATCCTATTACACCTTGCTGAACTGACCGAGGATCCAAATTACCATTATAAAGCTCTGTAATTCCAGCAAACCATTATTATTAGGGTGCAAGTGCTGTTTGCATTAAGGGTTTATTTCAAGGAAATATTGCTATGTCCTATTTTCCCTTGTGCAGTGCAGTTATATGCTCTAAGGCATTTTTGGCTTGTATTAGTGGGAAAAAAGGGCTTATTAGTCGTTGTCTGGTGAAGTGCTAAAATTACAGCCCTTTTTGTTGTGTATTAGTGGCAAAAGTAAAATGTATTTGCCGTTCAGCAATACAGTTATATGTTCTAAAGCCCTTTTTGTTGTGTATTAGTTGAAAAAGAAACAATATATTTGCCGGTCAGCGGTACCATTATATGTTCTAAAGCCCTTTTGATCATGTATTAGTTGAAAAAGAAAAAATATATTTGCCATTCAGCAGTGCATTTATGTTCTAAAGCCTTTTGTGGCATGTATTACTAGAAAAAGAAAAAAATATATTTGCCTGTTAGCGGTGCAGTTATCTGTTCTAAAACCTTTTGTGGCGTGTGTTAGTGGCAAAATAAAAATATATTTGCCATTCAGCGGTGCAGTTATATGTTCTAAAGTCTTTTGTGGAGTGTATTAATGGCAAAATAAAAATATATTTGCCGTTCAGCGGTACAGTTATATGTTCTAAAGGCTTTTGTGGCGTGTATTAGTGGAAAAAGAAAAATATATATTTGCCGTTCAGCGGTGCAGTTATCTGTTCTAAAGCATTTTGTGGAGTGTATTAATGGCAAAATAAATATATATTTGCCGTTCACCGGTGCAGTTTTATGTTCTAAAGGCTTTTGTGGCGTGTATTATTGGCAAAATAAAAATATATTTTCAGTTCAGCGGTGCAGTCATCTGTTCTAAAGCCTTTTGTGGAGTGTATTAGTGGCAAAATAAAAATATATTTGCCGTTCAGCGGTGCAGTTATATGTTCTAAAGCCCTTTTTGTCATGTATAAGTTGAAAAAGAAAAAATATATTTGCTGGTCAGCGGTACAATTATATGTTCTAAAGCCCTTTTTATTGTGTATTAGTTAAAAAAAGAAATATATATATTTGCCGTTCAGCAGTTCAGTTATCTGTTCTAAAGCCTTTTGTGGCGTGTATTAGTGAAAAAAGAAAAAATATATTTGCCGTTCAGCAGTGCAGTTATAGATTTTAAAGCCCTTTGTGAAATGTATTAGTGAAAAAATTTAAAAATATATTTGCGGTCAGCGGTGCACTAATCTATTCTAAAGCCTTTGTGGTGTGTATTAGTGGCAAAATTAAAATATATTTGCCGTTTAGCTGCACAGTATTATGCTATAAAGCCATTTGTGGCATGTATAAGTGGAAAAAGAAAATATATATTTGCCATTCTGTGGTGCATTTATATCTTCTAATGCCTTTTGTGGCATAAATTAGTTGGAAAAAAATGAATTTGCTGTTCAGTGGTGCAGTTATTTGTTTTAAAAATCTTTTGTGGCGTGTATTAGTGGAAAAAGAAAAAATATATTTGCTGATCTGCGGTGCAGTTATATGTTCTAAAGCCTTTTTGTGTCGTGTATAGGTAGAAAAAATAATGGACTAATTGCCATTCAGCGGTGCAGTTATTTGTGCTAAAGCCCGTTTTGGCGTGTATTAGTAGAAAAAAAAGGGCTTATTAGGCGTTGTATGCTGAAGTGAGAAAATTTGAGTTTTTTGGGTGTTTAAATTTCCTTTTTATTTACGTATTTGATCAAACAGTATGTCATACAGAGAAGTGCCAGAGGCCTAAATGTTTCTGGTGCAGGCAGAGGTTGCAACAGAGTAAGGGGGAATGGCTTCAGGGGTCGCAGCGAGAGGTCTGAGCTCCCGATGTCATCTAGCGGTCGTGTCTTGACCAGCAACCCAGTGGTTCTTGAATTGTTTACTCGGTCATCCACTTCATCCCAAGTGACATCAGACTCCCCCAGCCAAGAGTCGATAAGTTCCTCTGACACAACACTTAGTTGGCATGGTCCGGGAGCTCGCCCTGTGTCCCCACCTGTCCTCAACCTTCCTTTTTCATTTTCAGTTCTCTTACCGCGAGAAGTATTATATGCCGTAGGCTAGCCTCCGCTTTTCAGCAAGGACGAGCTACTAGAGGAAAGTCAGCAGCTACTGCCCAGCCAAGATCTGAAGAAGACATCCGCCAAATCCTCCGGTAGGCAGGCAAGTAGTGATGATTAGAGTGCCATGGGAGCTGGTGTTGTGAGCAGTCAGGCTCCTGACCCAGAGATGGTTGAGGAGGACATCAGTGACGTGCAGACAGTAATCGATGATGATGATATAGCTGATCACAGTTGGGAGTCGGGAAAAGAAGGGGCTTCATCATCATCGGGAGAACAGGGTGGAAGCTTGCCCATGAGGCAGCAGCAGAGTCAGCAAGTCGCTAGCATGGTCGGGAGTTAGCAGTGTGGCAGCAGTGGGAGGTCGGGAGTCAAACGTGCCCGGAGAAGACTACCCGCTTCGCAGGAGACTACCTGCCTGGGAAGTAGCGGTGCACGGGTTCACGGAGGCAGCGGGGGTAGCAGAAAGTCAGTGCGTAGTGTTGGGGGTACAATCACCTATTCAGCGCTGTGACTGTTTTTTGTTAAGGCGCCGGAGGAGGTGAACATGGCCATATGTAGAATATGTGGGCAGAAGGTGAAGCGTAACGCAGGCCCTGCGTCAACATCTGGAGCGTCACCATAAAGTGGCCTGGGAGAACCGTGGCTCTGATGTGGTGGTACGATTTCAGGCAGCCAAGGCTCCACCAGCTCAGCCGAAGGGAGCTGTCTGTCCTTCCCAACATCTGCTGGTCCTGATGCTCCTGCTCCTCGCCCTCCCACTCCTCGTCACTCATTCAGTCAACAATCGATCACCAAAGCGATTGCCAAGAGACAACAGTATGCGTGCACTTATGCAATGGTGCAGAAGCTGAACGTGCTCCTGTCCAAGTTGCTGGTGCTGCAGTCCCTCCCTTTCCAAGTGGTGAACGCCATCATTTCTTTGCCAAAAAGCCCTGCACACACATGTAGAACAGAAGGTGGGCCAGTCCTTGAGCCTGTCGGTGTCTTCCAAAGTGCACTGCAGCACCGACGTGTGGAGCTGTAACTACGATCAGGGACAATACATGTCCTTTACAGCCCACTGGGTGAATGTGGTTCCTGCACAGCCACACCAGCGGAAGTGGCCAGGTGACGCCGATTCCACATCCATGTTCTCACGCTGTTGGTCCTGCGACAATGTCCGCCTCTGCCTCCTCATCCTCCACAGTGTCATCAGCATCGAGTGCTGGAACAAATCACTGTGCCCCTCCAGCATACCACATGTGCAGAGCACGACGGTGTCACGCTGTTCTGCACCTAGTTTGCCTGGGTGAATGGATTCACACAGGGGAGGAACTGCTCCATGTCCTTCATCAAGAAATAAAATCCTGGCTTTCTCCGCGACAACTTAAAATCGGAACCATGGTGACCGACAACGGAAATAACATGGTGTCAGCTCTGCGTCAAGGAGGGCTGAGCAATGTGCCCTGTATGGCACACGTGTTCAATATGATTGTCAAGGGGTTCCTGAAGTCTTCCACCCATCTGCCAGACATCCTAAAAATGGCCAGAATTCTTTGCTTGCACTTCGGCCACTCGTACACTGCAAAGCACACCCTCCTTGAGCTTCAGCGGCAGAATGGCATTCCCAACATAGGCTGATTAGTGACTTTTTCACACTTTGGAATTCCACCCTCCATATGTTGGACCGACTGTACGAACAGAGAAAGGTCATAAACAATTTCTTGATGATCCAAGTGGACACGAGTACTCCCCTTTGTGACTTTGATGTCAGCCAGTGGCAACTCATGTGTGACACCTGCTGATTGCTCAGACCCTTTAAGGAGGCCACGTTATTTGTCAGTCGCCAGGACTATGGGATAAACAATGTCATTCCACTGCTTCATGTCCTGGAACAGATGCTGGTAATTCTGGCTGGTCAAAGGACTGGAGACGTGGCGCCTAGATCTCATGGCCATATGAGCCCTGTGGGGGCTGATCTGGAGGAGGAGGAGTAGGAGGACGACATTGGAGCACAAGCAATGTGTATCTAAATGGGTGTTTTTTCTACATAGGGGACAGGGGAGGAGGAGCAGGAAAAGCCAGAGGAGCTACAGTAATGAGGAAGAGGAGGCAGAAGACCTAGACACACCGTGGCAGTTTGCAGTGGAGATGGAAGCAGGGAGTCCCTCCGAGTCACTTGCACAAATGGCCCGATGCATGCTCACTTGCTTGCGTAGTAACAGCCAAATTGTCACCATTCAGCAGAGAGATGACTTCTGGCTCTCCACCTTGTTTTATCCTTAAAACCAGTCCAAAATTGGGGCCTTTTTTACACCCGCTGAGAGGGAGGACAAACTGAACTACCTAAGAGACATCCTATGTAGTCATTTTGTGCTGCCTATCTGTGCCATCGTCCATCCTCTCGCAGGTCTGACCGGGGGGGCCGTCTGCGCTCACGTTCCACTGCCATGGCTGCTGGGGAGGGGTGGGGTGGCAGGAGCAGTACCAGCTCCATCAGTAGCAGCCTG
This sequence comes from Bufo bufo, assembly GCF_905171765.1. Taxonomy (NCBI): domain Eukaryota; kingdom Metazoa; phylum Chordata; class Amphibia; order Anura; family Bufonidae; genus Bufo; species Bufo bufo. Next base: position 600 of record NW_024400799.1, on the reverse strand, counting down.
AGTCTAGAGTCGCTAATGAGCAGCTTTCTTCACCCGCCTATTGAAGAAACTACTCACCAGCAGCAGCATCTAGACCTGCAGCAGAACCTGAACCAGCAGGTTGTGGCATACTTGGAGTGCACCCTGCCCGCTGTCATTGAAGATCCACTGGACTACTGGACAGCCAAACTGGATTTATGGCTGCAACTGGCCGAGTTTGCCTTGGAAAAGCTGTCCTGCCGGCTAGTAGTGTTGCATCAGAGCTGGTGTTTAGTGTGGCGGGGGCCATAGTTACCCCAAGGAAAACTCCCCTGTCCACCCAAAATGTGGAGAGACTGATCTTTGTCAAGATGAATCAGCAAGGATTTTCTTCCACCAATGCCTGATGCATCAGACTAGATCATCCATGGTGCCGCACCAACACTTTGACAAATGAGACCGGTTTCTTCTGGCTACCTGCATCAGCTACTATTCTGATGCTGCCTCCAACCTGATGCCACATATTTGACGCCAAGTGCTCCTTCTTACACCCATCATCGTCAGCGGGTACTGTTATTGTCACCCAACTCCTACTCTGTCACCGGATCACTCTGCGGTCTCCTCATGCTGCTGCCACCTCCA
>NW_024400798.1:0-21147 GCF_905171765.1 Bufo bufo | reverse complement strand
TTTAGGCCCCGGCACCCAGACAGAGATGCGCGGTCCCGTAACAGAGAATCTGGCCTTATGTCAGCGCAGAATCTGTCTTCATGTCATAGCAGAGAATCAGGCTTCACGTCACCCACCACTGGAACAGGCCACTGTCACCCATTTAGGCCCCGGCACCCAGACAGAGATGAGCGGTCCCGTAACAGAGAATCTGGCCTTATGTCAGCGCAGAATCTGTCTTCATGTCATAGCAGAGAATCAGGCTAGACGTCAGCCAACACTGGAACAGGCCACTGTCACACATTTAGGCCCAGGCACCCAGGCAGAGGAGAGAGGTCCCGTAACAGAGAATCTTGCCTTATGTCAGCGCAGAATCTGTCTTCATGTCATAGCAGAGAATCAGGCTTCACGTCACCCACCAATGGAACAGGCCACTGTCACACATTTAGGCCCCGGCACCCAGACAGAGATGAGCGGTCCCGTAACAGAGAATCTGGCCTTATGTCAGCGCAGAATCTGTCTTCATGTCATAGCAGAGAATCAGGCTTCACGTCACCCACCACTGGAACAGGCCACTGTCACACATTTAGGCCCCGGCACCCAGACAGAGATGAGCGGTCCCGTAACAGAGAATCTGGCCTTATGTCAGCGCAGAATGTGTCTTCATGTCATAGCAGAGAATCAGGCTTCACGTCACCCACCACTGGAACAGGCCACTGTCACACATTTAGGCCCAGGCACCCAGGCAGAGGAGAGAGGTCCCGTAACAGAGAATCTGGCCTTATGTCAGCTCAGATTCTGTCTTCATGTCATAGCAGAGAATCAGGCTTCACGTCACCCACCACTGGAACTGGCCACTGTCACACATTTAGGCCCAGGCACCCAGGCAGAGGAGAGAGGTCCCGTAACAGAGAATCTGGCCTTATGTCAGCGCAGATTCTGTCTTCATGTCATAGCAGAGAATCAGGCTTCACGTCACCCACCACTGGAACTGGCCACTGTCACACATTTAGGCCCAGGCACCCAGGCAGAGGAGAGAGGTCCTGTAACAGAGAATCTGGCCTTATGTCAGCGCAGAATCTGTCTTCATGTCATAGCAGAGAATCAGGCTAGACGTCAGCCACCACTGGAACAGGCCACTGTCACACATTTAGGCCCAGGCACCCAGGCAGAGGAGAGAGGTCCCGTAACAGAGAATCTTGCCTTATGTCAGCGCAGAATCTGTCTTCATGTCATAGCAGAGAATCAGGCTTCACGTCACCCACCAATGGAACAGGCCACTGTCACACATTTAGGCCCAGGCACCCAGGCAGAGGAGAGAGGTCCCGTAACAGAGAATCTGGCCTTATGTCAGCGCAGAATCTGTCTTCATGTCATAGCAGAGAATCAGGCTTCACGTCACCCACCACTGGAACAGGCCACTGTCACACATTTAGGCCCCGGCACCCAGACAGAGGAGAGAGGTCCCGTAACAGAGAATCTGGCCTTATGTCAGCGCAGAATCTGTATTCTTGTCATAGCAGAGAATCAGGCTTCACGTCACCCACCACTGGAACAGGCCACTGTCAAACATTTAGGCCCAGGCACCCAGGCAGAGGAGAGAGGTCCCGTAACAGAGAATCTGGCCTTATGTCAGCGCAGATTCTGTCTTCATGTCATAGCAGAGAATCAGGCTTCACGTCACCCACCACTGGAACTGGCCACTGTCACACATTTAGGCCCAGGCACCCAGGCAGAGGAGAGAGGTCCCGTAACAGAGAATCTGACCTTATGTCTGCGCAGAATCTGTCTTCATGTCATAGCAGAGAATCAGGCTTCACGTCACCCACCACTGGAACAGGCGACTGTCACACATTTATGCCCAGGCACCCAGGCAGAGGAGAGAGGTCCCGTAACAGAGAATCTGGCCTTATGTCAGCGCAGAATCTGTCTTCATGTCATAGCAGAGAATCAGGCTTCACGTCACCCACCACTGGAACAGGCCACTGTCACACATTTAGGCCCAGGCACCCAGGCAGAGGAGAGAGGTCCCGTAACAGAGAATCTGGCCTTATGTCAGCGCAGAATCTGTCTTCATGTCATAGCAGAGAATCAGGCTTCACGTCACCCACCACTGGAACAGGCCACTGTCACACATTTAGGCCCATTCATCCAGGCAAAGAATAGAGGTCACGTAACAGAGAATCTGGCCTTATGTCAGCGCAGAATCTGTCTTCATGTCATAGCAGAGAATCAGGCTTCACGTCACCCACCACTGGAACAGGCGACTGTCACACATTTATGCCCAGGCACCCAGGCAGAGGAGAGAGGTCCCGTAACAGAGAATCTGGCCTTATGTCAGCGCAGAATCTGTCTTCATGTCATAGCAGAGAATCAGGCTTCACGTCACCCACCACTGGAACAGGCCACTGTCACACATTTAGGCCCAGGCACCCAGGCAGAGGAGAGAGGTCCCGTAACAGAGAATCTGGCCTTATGTCAGCGCAGATTCTGTCTTCATGTCATAGCAGAGAATCAGGCTTCACGTAACCCACCACTGGAACAGGCCACTGTCACACATTTAGGCCCATTCACCCAGGCAAAGAATAGAGGTCACGTAACAGAGAATCTGGCCTTATGTCAGCGCAGAATCTGTCTTCATGTCATAGCAGAGAATCAGGCTTCACGTCACCCACCACTGGAACAGGCCACTGTCACACATTTAGGCCCAGGCACCCAGGCAGAGTAGAGAGGTCCCGTAACAGAGAATCTGGCCTTATGTCAGCGCAGAATCTGCATTCATGTCATAGCAGAGAATCAGGCTTCACGTCACCCACCACTGGAACAGGCCACTGTCACACATTTAGGCCCCGGCACCCAGACAGAGGAGAGCGGTCCCGTAACAGAGAATCTGGCCTTATGTCAGCGCAGAATCTGTCTTCATGTCATAGCAGAGAATCAGGCTTCACGTCACCCACCACTGGAACAGGCCACTGTCACACATTTAGGCCCCGGCACCCAGACAGAGGAGAGAGGTCCCGTAACAGAGAATCTGGCCTTATGTCAGCGCAGAATCTGTCTTCATGTCATAGCAGAGAATCAGGCTTCACGTCACCCACCACTGGAACAGGCCACTGTCAAACATTTAGGCCCAGGCACCCAGGCAGAGGAGAGAGGTCCCGTAACAGAGAATCTGGCCTTATGTCAGCGCAGAATCTGTATTCTTGTCATAGCAGAGAATCAGGCTTCACGTCACCCATCACTGGAACAGGCCACTGTCACACATTTAGGCCCAGGCACCCAGGCAGAGGAGAGAGGTCCCTTAACAGAGAATCTGGCCTTATGTCAGCGCAGAATCTGTCTTCATGTCATAGCAGAGAATCAGGCTTCACGTCACCCACCACTGGAACAGGCCACTGTCACACATTTAGGCCCAGGCACCCAGGCAGAGAAGAGAGGTCCCGTAACAGAGAATCTGGCCTTATGTCAGCGCAGAATCTGTATTCATGTCATAGCAGAGAATCAGGCTTCATGTCACCCACCACTGGAACAGGCCACTGTCACACATTTAGGCCCCGGCACCCAGACAGAGGAGAGGTTCATTCAACTTTGGGTTGCCCCGCAATATAATGGTAAAATTAAATTAAAAATAGTATTGAATGAGGAAGTGCCCTGGAGTAGAATAATATATTGTTAAGGGGAGGTAGTTAATATCTAATCTGCACAAGGGATGGACAGGTCCTGTGGGATCCATGCCTGGTTCATTTTTATGAACGTCAGCTTGTCCACATTGGCTGTAGACAGGCGGCTGTGTTTGTCTGTAATGACGCCCCCTGCCGTGCTGAATACACGTTTAGACAAAACGCTGGCCGCTGGGCAGGCCAGCACCTCCAAGGCATAAAAGGCTAGCTCTGGCCACGTGGACAATTTGGAGACCCAGAAGTTGAATGGGGCCGAACCATCAGTCAGTACGTGGAGGGGTGTGCACAGGTACTGTTCCACTATGTTAGTGAAATGTTGCCTCCTGCTAACACGTTCTGTATCAGGTGGTGGTGCAGTTAGCTGTGGCGTGGTGACAAAACTTTTCCACATCTCTGCCATGCTAACCCTGCCCTCAGAGGAGCTGGCCGTGACACAGCTGCGTTGGCGACCTCTTGCTCCTCCTCTGCCTTCGCCTTGGGCTTACACTGGTTCCCCTGTGACATTTGGGAATGCTCTCAGTAGCGCGTCTACCAACGTGCGCTTGTACTCGCGCATCTTCCTATCACGCTCCAGTGTGGGAAGTAAGGTGGGCACATTGTCTTTGTACCGGGGATCCAGCAGGGTGGCAACCCAGTAGTCCGCACACGTTAAAATGTGGGCAACTCTGCTGTCGTTGCGCAGGCACTGCAGCATGTAGTCGCTCATGTGTGCCAGGCTGCCCAGAGGTAAGGACAAGCTGTCCTCTGTGGGAGGCGTATCGTCATCGTCCTGTGTTTCCCCCCAGCCACGCACCAGTGATGGGCCCGAGCTGCTTTGGGTGCCACCCCGCTGTGAACATGCTTCATCCTCATCCTCCTCCACCTCCTCCTCATCCTCGTCCTCCTCGTCCTCCAGTAGTGGGCCCTGTCTGGCCACATTTGTACCTGGCCTCTGGTGTTGCAAAAAACCTCCCTCTGAGTCACTTCGAAGAGACTGGCCTGAAAGTGCTAAAAATGACCCCTCTTCCTCCTCTTCCTCCTGGGCCACCTCCTCTTCCATCATCGCCCTAAGTGTTTTCTCAAGGAGACATAGAAGTGGTATTGTAACGCTGATAACGGCGTCATCGCCACTGGCCATGTTGGTGGAGTACTCGAAACAGCGCAACAGGGCACACAGGTCTCGCATGGAGGCCCAGTCATTGGTGGTGAAGTGTGTCTGATCCGCAGTGCAACTGACCCGTGCGTGCTGCAGCTGAAACTCCACTATGGCCTGCTGCTGCTCGCACAGTCTGTCCAGCATATGCAAGGTGGAGTTCTACCTGGTGGGTACGTCGCATATGAGGCGGTGAGCGGGAAGGCCGAAGTTACGCTGTAGCGCAGACAGGCGAGCGGCGGCAAGGTGTGAACGCCGGAAGCGCGAACAGACGGCCCGCACTTTATGCAGCAGCTCTGACATGTCGGGGTAGTTGCGAATGAACTTCTGCACCACCAAATTCAGCACATGCGCCAGGCAAGGGATGTGCGTCAAACCGGCTAGTCCCAGAGCTGCAACGAGATTTCGCCCATTATCGCACACCACCAGGCCGGGCTTGAGGCTCACCGGCAGCAACCACTCGTCGGTCTGTTGTTCTATACCCCGCCACAACTCCTGTGCGGTGTGGGGCCTGTCCCCCAAACATATTAGTTTCAGAATGGCCTGCTGACGTTTACCCCGTGCTGTGCTGAAGTTGGTGGTGAAGGTGTGTGGCTGACTGGATGAGCAGGTGGAAAAAGAGGAGGAGGAAGCCGAGTAGGAGGAGGAGGAGACAGGAGGCAAAGAATGTTGCCCTGCGATCCTTGGCGGCGGAAGGACGTGCGCCAAACAGCTCTCCGCCTGGGGCCCAGCCGCCACTACATTTACCCAGTGTGCAGTTAGGGAGATATAGCCGTGCTTACTGGTCCACGTATCTGTGGTTAGGTGGACCTTGCCACAGATGGCGTTGCGCAGTGCACACTTGATTTTATCGGACACTTGTTTGTGCAGGGAAGGCACGGCTCTCTTGGAGAAGTAGTGGCGGCTGGGAACAACATACTGTGGGACAGCAAGTGACATGAGCTGTTTGAAGCTGTGTGTGTCCACCAGCCTATATGACAGCATTTCATAGGCCAGTAGTTTAGAAATGCTGGCATTCAGGGCCAGGGATCGAGGGTGGCTAGGTGGGAATTTACGCTTTCTCTCAAATGTTTGTGAGATGGAGAGCTGAACGCTGCCGTGTGACATGGTTGAGATGCTTGGTGACGCAGGTGGTGGTGTTGGTGGTACATCCCATGTTTGCTGGGCGGCAGGTGCCAACGTTCCTCCAGAGGCAGAGGAAGAGGCCGAGGCGGCGGCAGCAGCAGCAGAAGAGGCTAGGCGGCGGCAGCAGCAGAAAAGGCAGAGGCGGCAGCAGCAGAAGAGGCAGCAGGGGGAGCCTGAGTGACTTCCTTGTATTTAAGGTGTTTACTCTACTGCAGTTCATGCTTTGCATGCAGGTGCCTGGTCATGCAGGTTGTGCTAAGGTTCAGAACGTTAATGCCTCGCTTCAGGCTCTGATGGCACAGCGTGCAAACCACTCGGGTCTTGTCGTCAGCACATTGTTTGAAGAAGTGCCATGCCAGGGAACTCCTTGAAGCTGCCTTTGGGGTGCTCGGTCCCAGATGGCGGCGGTCAGTAGCAGGCGGAGTCTCTTGGCGGCAGGTGTTCTGATTTTGCCCACTGCTCCCTCTTTTGCTACGCTGTTGGCTCGGTCTCACCACTGCCTCTTCCTCCGAACTGTGAAAGTCAGTGGCACGACCTTCATTCCATGTGGGGTCTAGGACCTCATCGTCCCCTGCATCGTCTTCCACCCAGTCTTGATCCCTGACCTCCTGTTCAGTCTGCACACTGCAGAAAGACGCAGCAGTTGGCACCTGTGTTTCGTCATCATCAGAGACGTGCTGAGGTGGTATTCCCATGTCCTCATCATCAGGAAAAATAAGTGGTTGTGCGTTAGTGCATTCTATCTCTTCCACCCCTGGGGAAGGGTAGGTGGATGCCCTTGGGAAACCCTGAGAGCAGAGTCTTCAAACAGCATAAGAGACTGCTGCATTACTTGAGGCTCAGACAGTTTCCCTGATATGCATGGGGGTGATGTGACAGACCAATGGGCTTGGTTTTCATGCGCCATCTGTGCGCTTTCTGCAGAAGACTGGGTGGGAGATAATGTGAACGTGCTGGATCCACTGTCGGCCACCCAATTGACTAATGCCTGTACCTGCTCAGGCCTTACCATCCTTAGAACGGCATTGGGCCCCACCAAATATCGCTGTAAATTCTGCTGGTTACTGGGACCTGAGGTAGTTGGTTCACTAGGACGTGTGGCTGTGGCAGAACGGCCACGTCCTCTCCCAGCACCAGAGGGTCCACTAACACCACCACGACCATGTCCACGTCCGCGTCCCTTATTAGATGTTTTCCTCATTGTTCCCGTTCACCACAATCTTGAGAATGGCAAATTTGGGAATAGTTTTTCAACCCAGAAAAAAAAGTGTGCTTTTACGGTCACTACAAATAACTTGACCAGCTAAAACAGTACAGATTTGGTTGAATAGAGATGTGAGGCCTGTTTTTTTTTGCGCTGTGTGACAGGTATAGGTTTAATCACAGAATCAGACTTCTATCAGCACGCTAGCGTGTGTCTTAGGTTTTTCTGAATGACACTATCAGTACCTTCAATGTAAGATATTCTTTTTGGGATAGATTTCAAGTAGGCCTCAAATACCAGAAACTAGTTATTTTGAGAATGGCAAATTTGGGAATGGTTTTTCAACCCAGAAAAAAAAGTGTGCTTTTACGGTCACTACAAATAACTTGACCAGCTAAAACAGTACAGATTTGGTTAAATAGAGATGTGAGGCCTGTTTTTTTTTGCGCTGTGTGACAGGTATAGGTTTAATCACAGAATCAGACTTCTATCAGCTCGCTAGCGTGTGTCTTAGGTTTTTCTGAATGACACTATCAGTATCTTCAATGTAAGATATTCTTTTTGGGATAGATTTCAAGTAGGCCTCAAATACCAGAAACTAGTTATTTTGAGAATGGCAAATTTGGGAATGGTTTTTCAACCCAGAAAAAAAAGTGTGCTTTTACGGTCACTACAAATAACTTGACCAGCTAAAACAGTGCAGATTTGGTTGAATAGAGATGTGAGACCTGTTTTTTTTTGCGCTGTGTGACAGGTATAGGTTTAATCACAGAATCAGACTTCTATCAGCACGCTAGCGTGTGTCTTAGGTTTTTCTGAATGACACTATCAGTACCTTCAATGTAAGATATTCTTTTTGGGATAGATTTCAAGTAGGCCTCAAATACCAGAAACTAGTTATTTTGAGAATGGCATATTTGGGAATGGTTTTTCAACCCAGAAAAAAAAGTGTGCTTTTACGGTCACTACAAATAACTTGACCAGCTAAAACAGTGCAGATTTGGTTGAATAGAGATGTGAGACCTGTTTTTTTTTGCGCTGTGTGACAGGTATAGGTTTAATCACAGAATCAGACTTCTATCAGCACGCTAGCGTGTGTCTTAGGTTTTTCTGAATGACACTATCAGTACCTTCAATGTAAGATATTCTTTTTGGGATAGATTTCAAGTAGGCCTCAAATACCAGAAACTAGTTATTTTGAGAATGGCAAATTTGGGAATGGTTTTTCAACCCAGAAAAAAAAGTGTGCTTTTACGGTCACTACAAATAACTTGACCAGCTAAAACAGTACAGATTTGGTTAAATAGAGATGTGAGGCCTGTTTTTTTTTGCGCTGTGTGACAGGTATAGGTTTAATCACAGAATCAGACTTCTATCAGCACGCTAGCGTGTGTCTTAGGTTTTTCTGAATGACACTATCAGTATCTTCAATGTAAGATATTCTTTTTGGGATAGATTTCAAGTAGGCCTCAAATACCAGAAACTAGTTATTTTGAGAATGGCAAATTTGGGAATGGTTTTTCAACCCAGAAAAAAAAGTGTGCTTTTACGGTCACTACAAATAACTTGACCAGCTAAAACAGTGCAGATTTGGTTGAATAGAGATGTGAGACCTGTTTTTTTTTGCGCTGTGTGACAGGTATAGGTTTAATCACAGAATCAGACTTCTATCAGCACGCTAGCGTGTGTCTTAGGTTTTTCTGAATGACACTATCAGTACCTTCAATGTAAGATATTCTTTTTGGGATAGATTTCAAGTAGGCCTCAAATACCAGAAACTAGTTATTTTGAGAATGGCAAATTTGGGAATGGTTTTTCAACCCAGAAAAAAAAGTGTGCTTTTACGGTCACTACAAATAACTTGACAAGCTAAAACAGTGCAGATTTGGTTGAATAGAGATGTGAGACCTGTTTTTTTTTGCGCTGTGTGACAGGTATAGGTTTAATCACAGAATCAGACTTCTATCAGCACGCTAGCGTGTGTCTTAGGTTTTTCTGAATGACACTATCAGTACCTTCAATGTAAGATATTCTTTTTGGGATAGATTTCAAGTAGGCCTCAAATACCAGAAACTAGTTATTTTGAGAATGGCAAATTTGGGAATGGTTTTTCAACCCAGAAAAAAAAGTGTGCTTTTACGGTCACTACAAATAACTTGACCAGCTAAAACAGTGCAGATTTGGTTGAATAGAGATGTGAGACCTGTTTTTTTTTTGCGCTGTGTGACAGGTATAGGTTTAATCACAGAATCAGACTTCTATCTGCACGCTAGCGTGTGTCTTAGGTTTTTCTGAATGACACTATCAGTACCTTCAATGTAAGATATTCTTTTTGGGATAGATTTCAAGTAGGCCTCAAATACCAGAAACTAGTTATTTTGAGAATGGCAAATTTGGGAATGGTTTTTCAACCCAGAAAAAAAAGTGTGCTTTTACGGTCACTACAAATAACTTGACCAGCTAAAACAGTGCAGATTTGGTTGAATAGAGATGTGAGACCTGTTTTTTTTTGCGCTGTGTGACAGGTATAGGTTTAATCACAGAATCAGACTTCTATCTGCACGCTAGCGTGTGTCTTAGGTTTTTCTGAATGACACTATCAGTACCTTCAATGTAAGATATTCTTTTTGGGATAGATTTCAAGTTGGCCTCAAATACCAGAAACTAGTTATTTTGAGAATGGCAAATTTGGGAATGGTTTTTCAACCCAGAAAAAAAAGTGTGCTTTTACGGTCACTACAAATAACTTGACCAGCTAAAACAGTGCAGATTTGGTTGAATAGAGATGTGAGACCTGTTTTTTTTTGCGCTGTGTGACAGGTATAGGTTTAATCACAGAATCAGACTTCTATCTGCACGCTAGCGTGTGTCTTAGGTTTTTCTGAATGACACTATCAGTACCTTCAATGTAAGATATTCTTTTTGGGATAGATTTCAAGTTGGCCTCAAATACCAGAAACTAGTTATTTTGAGAATGGCAAATTTGGGAATGGTTTTTCAACCCAGAAAAAAAAGTGTGCTTTTACGGTCACTACAAATAACTTGACCAGCTAAAACAGTACAGATTTGGTTAAATAGAGATGTGAGGCCTGTTTTTTTTTGCGCTGTGTGACAGGTATAGGTTTAATCACAGAATCAGACTTCTATCTGCACGCTAGCGTGTGTCTTAGGTTTTTCTGAATGACACTATCAGCACATTCAATGTAAGATATCCTTTTTGGGATAGATTTCAAGTAGGCCTCAAATACCAGAAACTAGTTATTTTGAGAAATAGAAATGTCAGGTCTATTTTTTAGGCGCTGGGTGACAGGCTCAACTTGCCCCTGATGTAATATATGGCCAAAAAATAACCACACTGTTGATGGTTAAATGCACTTGGGTGACACAGGCTCAGCCTGCACCAGATGTAGTATATGGCCAAAAAATAATCAGACTGTTGATGGTTAAATGCACTTCGGTGACACAGGCTCAGCCTGCAGCTGATGTAGGATATAGCACAAAATAACCACACTATCGATGGTTAAATACACTTGGTGATAGCTTGTGCTGGCGCACCACAAGTCACAAAATGGCCGCCGATCACCCCAGAAAAAAAGTGATCTAAAAACGCTCTGGGCAGCCTCAAAAAAGTGAGCAAGTCAATAATAGCACTTCAATGATCCACAGCTGCAGATCGATCACAGAATGAAGTCTTTTGGAGGAGTTAATCTGCCTAATCTCGCCCTAACGTCACAGCTGCAACCTCTCCCTACACTGATCATAGCAGAGTGACGTGATCTAAAGAGCAGCCTCAGCTTCCTCTCTATCCTACTTGCCAGCTGAATCTCTGTTGAGTTTATGAGGAGACAGCTGAAATGCAAAGAGGAGGGAGTGTGTGTGGCTCATGAGCAGCAGCACTTGTATGCAGTCTTCATTACCACAGCCAGACATTACCACTGTCTGTCTTGTCTGTCTTCTCTGTACTTTGTCTCCTCATGAACTCTATTCCTACAGAAATTCAGCTGAAGATCTTATCAGTAGTGATGGATAAACATTGGCCGGGACGGTTTGCGAATTCGATCGCGATCAAATGTTCGCGAACAGCAAGTTCGCGGCAGGCCCCATTCACTTTAATGGCAGGCAAACCTAAAAAAAACTTCAGCTCATATTTGCAGCCACCAAATACTTAGTAGGAGTGTACAAATAGTCCCACAAAATGGACAGTGAAATACTAGAGGGGGATCAATGACAAATTCCAACAAAAAATATGTATCTTAATCAGGAAACCTTTTTATGCGTCTTAAAGGGAAATTATCTGAAATGTGCCCTGTTGGAGCATCGAAAAATTAGATTTTAGGCCACGGGAGTATGGGCCTTAAAATTAGGCATTCACCTGACATGAAAGAAATTCTGATTATGTGGCTCGAGGTACATTATGCAGTCAATAGATAAAAAATTTACAGTAGGCCACTGGACTACAGGCCCCAAACATTAGGCATTCACCGGACAGAAAAGATCAAGTGATTATGTGGCCGGAGGTATATTACACGGTCAATGGATATAAATTTTACTGCAGGCCAGTACAAATCCAGGTCAAAAACCTATGTTTAAAAGAAACTAAAATATAAAATTGGATAAACATGGCTAATGAAATCCCCCCTCTTGAAAAAAACCCTAATGATAATAGATGAAATTCGATAACACGTGGTCACTGGTGTTGAATTCCTCCTAGGCCACAACAATTATTCATTCAGTGTACATTAAAGAACAAGTAAGTAAGTGGCTGGAGGTAGATTACACGGTCATTGGATATTAATTTTTCAGCAGGCCATTGTACTACAGGCCCCAAAAATTTGGCATTCAGCGTACATAAAAGAACAAGTAAGTATGTGGCTGGAGGTATATTACACGGTCAATGGATATCAATTTTACTGCAGGCCAGTACAAATACATAGAAACATAGAATGTGTCGGCAGATAAGAACCATTTGGCACATCTAGTCTGCCCAATAAACTGAATACTATGAATAGCCCCTGGTCCTATCTTATATAAAGAATGGCCTTATGCCTATCCCATGCATGCTTAAACTCCTTCACTGTATTTGCAGCTACCACTTCTGCAGGAAGGCTATTCAATGCATCCACTACTCTCTCAGTAAAGTAATACTTCCTGATATTACTTTTAAACCTTTGCCCCTCTAATTTAAAACTATGTCCTCTTGTAGCAGTTTTTCTTCTTTTAAATATTCTCTCCTCTTTTACCTTGTTGATTCCCTTTATGTATTTAAAAGTTTCTATCATATCCCCTCTGTCTCATCTTTCTTCCAAGCTATACATGTTAAGGTCCTTTAATCTTTCCTGGTATGTTTTATCCTGCAATCCATGTACTAGTTTAGTAGCTCTTCTCTGAACTCTCTCCAAAGTATCAATATCCTTCTGGAGATATGGTCTCCAGTACTGCGGACAATACTCCAAATGAGGTCTCACTAGTCCTATGTAGAGCGGAATGGGCACCTCCCTCTTTCTACTGGTAATGCCTCTCCCTATACACCCAAGCATTCTTCTAGCATTTCCTATGACATTTTCTGCCTACCTTTAAGTCTTCTATAATAATGACCCCTAAATCCCTTTCCTCAGATACTGAGGTTAGGACTGTATCACTGATTTTATATTCTGCTCTTGGGTTTTTAGGCCCCATTCACTTTAATGGCAGGCAAACCTAAAAAAAACTTCAGCTTATATTTGCAGCCACCAAATACTTAGTAGGAGTGTACAAATAGTCCCACAAAATGGACAGTGAAATACTAGAGGGGGATCAATGACAAATTCCAACAAAAAATATGTATCTTAATCAGGAAACCTTTTTATGCGTCTTAAAGGGAAATTATCTGAAATGTGCCCTGTTGGAGCATCGAAAAATTAGATTTTAGGCCACGGGAGTATGGGCCTTAAAATTAGGCATTCACCTGACATGAAAGAAATTCTGATTATGTGGCTCGAGGTACATTATGCAGTCAATAGATAAAAAATTTACAGTAGGCCACTGGACTACAGGCCCCAAACATTAGGCATTCACCGGACAGAAAAGATCAAGTGATTATGTGGCCGGAGGTATATTACACGGTCAATAGATATAAATTTTACTGCAGGCCAGTACAAATCCAGGTCAAAAACCTATGTTTAAAAGAAACTAAAATATAAAATTGGATAAACATGGCTAATGAAATCCCCCCTCTTGAAAAAAACCCTAATGATAATAGATGAAATTCGATAACACGTGGTCACTGGTGTTGAATTCCTCCTAGGCCACAACAATTATTCATTCAGTGTACATTAAAGAACAAGTAAGTAAGTGGCTGGAGGTAGATTACACGGTCATTGGATATTAATTTTTCAGCAGGCCATTGTACTACAGGCCCCAAAAATTTGGCATTCAGCGTACATAAAAGAACAAGTAAGTATGTGGCTGGAGGTATATTACACGGTCAATGGATATCAATTTTACTGCAGGCCAGTACAAATACATAGAAACATAGAATGTGTCGGCAGATAAGAACCATTTGGCACATCTAGTCTGCCCAATAAACTGAATACTATGAATAGCCCCTGGTCCTATCTTATATAAAGAATGGCCTTATGCCTATCCCATGCATGCTTAAACTCCTTCACTGTATTTGCAGCTACCACTTCTGCAGGAAGGCTATTCAATGCATCCACTACTCTCTCAGTAAAGTAATACTTCCTGATATTACTTTTAAACCTTTGCCCCTCTAATTTAAAACTATGTCCTCTTGTAGCAGTTTTTCTTCTTTTAAATATTCTCTCCTCTTTTACCTTGTTGATTCCCTTTATGTATTTAAAAGTTTCTATCATATCCCCTCTGTCTCATCTTTCTTCCAAGCTATACATGTTAAGGTCCTTTAATCTTTCCTGGCATGTTTTATCCTGCAATCCATGTACTAGTTTAGTAGCTCTTCTCTGAACTCTCTCCAAAGTATCAATATCCTTCTGGAGATATGGTCTCCAGTACTGCGGACAATACTCCAAATGAGGTCTCACTAGTCCTATGTAGAGCGGAATGGGCACCTCCCTCTTTCTACTGGTAATGCCTCTCCCTATACACCCAAGCATTCTTCTAGCATTTCCTATGACATTTTCTGCCTACCTTTAAGTCTTCTATAATAATGACCCCTAAATCCCTTTCCTCAGATACTGAGGTTAGGACTGTATCACTGATTTTATATTCTGCTCTTGGGTTTTTATGCCCCAGGTGCATTATCTTGCACTTATCAACATTAAATTTTAGTTGCCAGATATTTGACCATTCCTCTGTTTTCCTAAATCCTTTTCCATTTGGTGTATCCCTCCAGGAACATCAGCCCTGTTACAAATCTTTGTGTCATAAGCAAAGACACACCTTACCATCGAGGCCTTCTGCAATTTCGCTGATAAAGATATTAAACAATATGGGTCCCAGAACAGATCCCTGAGGTACCCCACTGGTAACACGATTATGGTCTGAATATATTCCATTGACTACATCCCTCTGTCTGTCCCTCAGCCACTGCCTAATTCATTCAAAAATATGGGAGTCCAAGCACAAAAACTGTAATTTATTGATAAGCCTTCTATGTGGGACAGTATCAAAAGCCTTACTAAAGTCCAGATAAGCGATGTCTACTGCACCTCCGCCATCTATTATTTTAGTCACCCAATTAAAAAAATCAATAAGATTAGTTTGACATGATCTCCCTGAAGTAAACCATGCTGTTTTTCATCTTTCAATCCATAGGACTTTAAATATTCCACAATCCTCTCCTTAAGTATGGTTTCCATTAATTTCCCCACTATTAATGTCTGGCTTACTGGCCTATAGTTGCCCGATTTCTCCCTACTACCTTTCTTGTGAATGGGGACATGAGAACATTTGCTAATTTCCAATCTTTTAGGACGACTCCTGTTACCAGTGATTGATTAAATAAATCTGTTAATGGTTTTGCTAGTTCACCGCTAAGCTCTTTTAATAGCTCTGGGTGTATCCCATCAGGCCCCTGTGACTTATTTGTATTAATTTTACCTCTTCCTCTGTAAAGACACATGCATCAAAAGATTCATTAGTCTTCCTTGCTAACTGAGGTCCTTTTCCTTCATTTTCCTTTGTAAAAACTGAACAGAAGAATTCATGGAGGCAGTCAGCTAGTTCTTTATCATCTTCCATATACTTTCCTTCCTTTGTTTTTAATTTGGTAATTCCTTTGTTTTAGTTTCCTTTTTTAATTTATCTATCTGAAGAATATCTTATCGCCTTTTTTCACTGACTGAGCTAATTTCTCTTTTGCCTGTGCTTTAGAAGCTCTTAAAACTTGCTTGGCCTCTCTCTGCCTAATCTTATAAATTTGCCTGTCATCCTCGTGTTTTTTTTTTGTTTTTTTTAATATAATTACTAAATGCTATCGTTTTGATACAGGTCAAAAACAAATGTTTAAAAGAACTAAAATGTAAAATTGGATTAAAAACCTGGCTAATGAAATCCCCCCTCTTGAAAAAAAAAACTAATAATGATAGATAAAATTCGATAACACGTGGTCACTGGTGTTGAATTCCTCCGAGGCCACAACAATTATTTATTCAGCGTACATAAAAGAACAAGTAAGTATGTGGCTGGAGGTAGATTGCACGGTCATTGGATATCAATTTTTCAGCAGGCCACTGTACTACAGACCCTAAAAATTTTGCATTCAGCGTACATAAAAGAAGTATGTATGTGGCTGGAGGTTTATTAGATGGTAAATGGATATCAATTTTACTGAAGGCCAGTATAAATACAGGTTAATTACATATGTTTAAAAGAACTAAAAATATAAAATTGGATTAAAAACATAGCTAATAAAATTCCCCTCTTGAAAAAACCCCTAATGATAATAGTTGAAACATGTGGTCATCACATGTGTTGAATTCCTCCGAGATCCATGCCTCATTCATTTTTAGAGAGCTAGGCAAGTGCGCTTATTGGTCACGATCCCCCTGCTGCCCTGAACGTCCTTTTGGACAGGACACTGGACAAGGGGCAAGCCTACAGTTCAGTGGCGTAACTACCGGGGAAGTAGCTGCTTCGGCGCCCTGGCAGCGTGTGTGACAGTTTATTTTCAAGTTAGTTAAATATCGATTCTTGTCTTAATGTTCAGGGCCCCTTTACAGCAGCAGCGGCTGACCAGGCCCCCTCGCTAATGTGATCTAATCTTACTGTCTCCTAAAGTCTCCTGATGTGTCTGGGATTCGAACCCACAACCTCCAATGTATCAGTGGCAAAGCATTTACCCTCACAGCCATAAAGGCTGCATTGCAACTGATTGAAAAAATATGAAACTTCTACTGTTATAGCTGGCTAAATGTACATCTATACACATGACAGCTGCCCCAACACACCCAGCACTGCTATATCTCTATATATGAGCAACTGTCATGTGTATAGATGTACACTTAGCCAGCTATAACAGTAGAAGTCTCATTTTTTCAGTCAGCAGCAAGGCAGCTCTTATGGTCTTGTGGTTAAGTGCTTTGCCTCTGATACAGAAGGTCGTGGGTTCGAATCCCAGCAGAAACTTTTCTGAAATACAAGCACTGACTCCATTTATGGACATACAGGGCGGGACACAGGAAGAGGCTGACATGGAGTAGAAGTGTTTATAATTTTTTTTTAATACCCGACTGTTACTGCCATGGGGGGAGTGGGAGGCACTTGATACTGGCACATGGGGGGAGTGGGAGGCACTTGATACTGGCACATGGGGGGAGCAGGTTTGGCACCTGATACTGGCACCTAGGGGGAAGGGGTTGGCACCTGATACTGGCACCGGGGGGGAGGGGGTTTGGCACTTGATACTGGCACTTTTTTTGTGGGGGGGAGATGGCACTATGATACTGGGACATGGGGGGGAACAGAGAGGCACTTGATGCTGACACCTGGGGGGGAGGGGGGGTTGGCACCTGATGCTGGCACATGGGGGGGAGAGAGGCACCGGGGGGGAGGGTTTGGCACCTGATACTGGCACATGGGGGGGAGGGAGAGAGGCACTTGATACTGGCACTTTTTTGTGGGGGGGGGAGATGGCACTATGATACTGGGACATGGGGGGGGGGGAGAGAGGCACTTGATACTGACACCTGGGGTGGAGGGGGGTTGGCACCTGATGCTGGCACATGGGGGGGGGATGCACCTGGGGGGAGGGGGGTTGGCACCTGATACTGGCACATGGGGGGAGAGAGGCACCTGATACTGGCACCTGGGGGGGAGGGGGGTTGGCACCTGTTACTGGCACATGGGGGGGAGAGAGAGGCACCTGATACTGGCACATGGGGGGGAGAGGGTTGGCACCTGATACTGGGACATGGGGGGGAGGGAGAGAGGCACTTGATACTGGCACTTTTTTTGTGGGGGGGGAGATGGCACTATGATACTGGGACATGGGGGGAGGAGAGAGGCACTTGATACTGGCATGTGGGGGTGGGGGTTGGCACTTGATACTGGCCCGTGGGGGGGGGTTGGCACTTGATACTGGCACATGGGTGGGTTTGACACTATGATACTGGCACAAGGGGGGGGAGGCACTTGATACTGCCACTTTTTTTGGGGGGAGATGGCACTTTGATACTGGGACATGGGGGGGGGAAGAGAGGCACTTGATACTGGCACATGGGGGGGTTTGGCACTGATACTGGCACATGGGGGTGGGAAGGAGAGAGGCACTTGATACTGGCACATTGGAGGAGGGAGATGGCACTATGATACTGGGACATGGGGGGGAGGAGAGAGCCACTTGATACTGGCACATGATGGGGGGGCATCTATGGGGACACTTACTGGCACATTATTGGGGGGCATTATGGGGGACACTAGGCCGGCAGCCTATCAGAGGCCGGACACTGAGGGGCATCTACTGGGGCACTATATAGGGGTATTTTATACTGGGACATTATGGGGGCACTATGGGGACATTAGCTCAACTGGGGGCATTACAAGGGGGTATTTTTGCACTGTCTAATTATAAGGAGAATTATTACTACTGGGGGGGGGGCATTATAGTGGGCTTTATTACTCCCCCATGGTATGACCCCCTAGTAGCAGCACCAGCCTCTCCCTGCTCTGCTATCCCTCTGCCCCTTCTCCAAATCCTTATTATGAAATCTTTCTCATTAGGATAAAGCACAACATCAGCTCCGCCGAGCCCCCGGCCAAGTGTTGAAGTGGTGTCCGAGATCCCCAAGGGTCAACTAACTAAGTTTTCATATGAAATATGTTTGTTATACACATATAGCATCCACTGTGCCACACAATATACAGTATACCGCTACACTGTGCCAAAGGATTGGGGTTTACACAGGAGGAGGGAGGTGCGATGCGCGCTGGAGGGGCCCTTACAAATATTTGCTGTGGGGCCCAGTCACTAGTTACGCTCCTGCTACAGTTCCATGGTAAATTGTGCCAGCTCTGGCCATAGGTCAAGCCTGCACACCCGTCCAGGGGTTCCTTGCTTCTCAGAGCGTCCACATCGGCCATTAACCCAATGTAGTCAGACACCTGTCAGTCTAGGCGTTCCGTGAGGCTGTATCCGGAGGGCGCTGTTGATGGGTTGGCTGCAAGAATTATCTCATATCTGAAGTGAAAAAACACATGTTCAAACCGCCCTCTTCTTGCATGCGCTGTTGGATTGGTACCCGCAACAGTTTCTCTGTGAGTGGAAATTCCTCTGCCAGCACCCGCAAAAGCAGAATGCAGCATTTCTCAATGCAAGGCCTGGAAGTGCTGCATTCTGACAGTCCTCTGTGATGGTGGTAACATGTCTGCCATTTTATGTTTGTACAGGGGGTCTAAGTATCTTGCCACTCAGTACTGGTCCTCTCCCTTTATGCTTTTTATATGGGTGTCCCTCTTAAAACACTGGAGCATGAAGGCCCCCATTTGCACTAATCTGGAAGTGGTGGAGTGGCCTGGCTCCTGCTCCTCATCCAGGATAATGTTGTCCTCGTTCTCCTCCCCCCAGCCACGGACAACACCAGGGATCCCAGAAACATTTAAAGCATGCTCTTCTTGCTCCTCCTCCGCCCCGGCACCATCATCCTCTGACTCCTCTTCAGACTCCTGTTGACTTTTCTCGGATGGAGTAGCCCCCCCTGGGAATTTATCCAGCATTGTGACTTCCTCATCTTCCTGCTCCTGCTCCTCGACGGCTTGATCGATGACACGACGCAATGCATGCTCCAGAAAGAAGGCGTAAGGTATGATGTCACTGATGGCGCCCTGGCTGCGACTGACCAGTTTGGTGATCTCATCAAATGGTCACAGAAGTCTGCATGCGTCGCGCATGAGCAGTCACTGGCGCGGTGTAAAAAAAACAAGCTCCCCAGAACCTGTCCTGCCGCAAAGTTCATACAGGTAGTTTTTAACTGCACGTTTCTGCTGGAGCAGCCTATCAAGCACATACAAGGTGGAGTTCCATTGCGTCAGGCAGTCACAAATAAGACGCCTGACGGGCAGGTGGTGTCGCTGCTGAACGTCAGCAAGGCGAGCAATGGTCGTTGAAGGTTTTATAAAATGGCCAGAGATTTTCCTGGCCTGCCGCAAGACGTCCTGGACCCCGGGGTATTTGGTAACGAATCGCTGCACGACTAAGTTCAGGATGTGTGCCATGCACTGCACATGTGTCATTTTGCCATTTTTCATTCAGCGTGCACAGCCAATTGGCACCATTGTCACACACCACTTTACCAACTGTCCAATTGAGCAGGGTTCGCCACTGATCGGTCTGTGACCGCAATGCTGAAAGGACTGCAGGACCAGTGTGGCTCTTGGCTTCTAGACACAACAGCCGCAGCACAGCATGGCAACGTCTCACCTGGCACGTCGAATAGGTTCTGGGGAGCTTGGGGGGCGCAGCGGAAGAGGCGTTAGCAGTGGAAAAGGAGGAGTCAGCCGAGGAGGAGACTGAGGATGGAGTAGGAGGAGGAGAAGAGGCAGGCCTGCATGCAATCTGTGGCGGTAATACCAAATCCACATGGGTGCCACTGGTTGCATGGCTTGACTGCTGTCAGAAGGTTCACCCAGTGGGCAGTAAAAGTTTTATGTACCATGGTCAGATGTATTTTGGCACCGACACTGTGTGCCAGAGATACATTCACTTGCCACTGAACGTGGCCATATAGCTCCGGGATGCTCTACTGGGAGAAATATTTCCTTCCGAGTACCTTCCATTGCGGTGTGCCAATGGCCACAAATTTTCTAAAGGCCTCCGAGTCCACCAATTTAAATGAAGTCAAGCGTTTCTAAATAGAGTATTATAAATGGGTTAAGTAGGAAAAGTACTAAGGTCCAGCTAGAGCATAACCCTTCCAAAAAGATAAACTTTTAATATTAATTAAACAACAATAAAGAGTCCACTGATGTCCTGATGTATGTGGATCCACCGGAGATATAACATGCTAATTAAGTCAATGGGGGAACTGTCCCTAAATGCATGCCCTGAGGCTAGGCCCTCAGCCCAGGGGCGACTATTAATGGTGGGGACCCCCTGTCCTCGATCCTAGGCTAGCACTCCTGAATTGCCC
The DNA here is from genome assembly GCF_905171765.1 of Bufo bufo. Classification (NCBI taxonomy): domain Eukaryota; kingdom Metazoa; phylum Chordata; class Amphibia; order Anura; family Bufonidae; genus Bufo; species Bufo bufo. The sequence goes on along the minus strand of NW_024400798.1, from coordinate 447 downwards.
TGTTGTAAGAGGGCTGATATTTATAAATCTAGCGGTGGACTCGCATACATCCAGACAGGACCAAACAAACAATAAAGAATGCACACTGTATACAGCCCTAATGATGTATACCACCAAGAGGTACAAGGTGCATCAGACTAACTCTTTAAAAGACACCCTAATACGATAGCATATGATATCACAGACTAATTCTGTGTCCAAACCCCAACGCGTTTCCCCCACGGTGTGGGATCATCAGGGGGTAAATAAATCTATATACTTAAACAGATGAAAAAGACTAAGGAAAGTCAAACGGAAGGAGACCCAAATTATATTAGGGTTTCCGTACAGTCGGTATTGATAGCCGTTCAACATACAGTGGTGTCAAATCACAAAAAATGATAAGGTTAAAAATTGGACCAGATGATAATCCTAGGAGGAGAAGGAGGTAGGGTGGATATCACATCA